>NW_027287461.1:682500-867500 GCF_022747635.1 Hetaerina americana | reverse complement strand
ATGGGACCTCTAGCAAAAACGCTAAAACGTGTCAATGTGTAAATGAGTTGCTCAAAATCGTTACTTGAATTGATTTATTCTTGTTCAATGCTCATTTTTACTTACCATAAGAATCACTGATTAGTTAAAATTGCTATTTTTCACAGAAAAAATGTTATAACACTACTATCGGTTAGGTTATACCATCATATCTGATGATGTCGTCTTTGCGCCGAAACCGATAGTAGCATAGTAAAGATTTTTGTGCGCAAAAATACGAAGTTTATTTATTCTGTGATCATGTGTTTTCACAAAGTAGAGCCTAAAACCATAGAATCCCTAGGATAAGAATATTGAAATTGTAGCTATTTTTACTTCAGGTTTTAAAGAAATGCGCACCTACTATTCCTCTATATTCTGACTTAAATGACAATGTAAGCATTACAAAATTAACTTCACACAGGTAACTTTTGATGAAAATTAGAAAAAAAATCAATATAAATCTGTTATTATAATATGCACGCGATAAAACACATGAGAATCTCTCGTTAAAATTCTGAATGCTCATTGAGGTCATTTATTCACGCGATAATTATTTAATTAAATTTTAGCAGCGTTAAGTTCTCTCTACTGATTACGTTTAGTTATTTTACAAAAATGACATATTCCTTGTAATCTTTTGAGGGAAAACAAAGCATTCGAATTAAAGGCATTCATTTTATTTCTAGAGCTTAAAGTATTTAAATGAATATATTATCTCAGGATGAGTTTCAGTATAGCTTGTAAATAAAAGCGTTATAATAATAAAAAAAACTAGCCATTTTCATGACTCTCACATGGTGCCTTCTTGAACCGCCTATTCATGAAATTAGAATTTTATCGGGAATTGTTTAAATTAAGCTCAGCTCATTTCTTTACTACTCTCACTGCAGTGAATCTACAAACAAATTTTAAACTTGGAAACAAAAATTTCATCAATTTTTTAATAATATTAAAGCGTTAGTGCCTTTAAATGAATAATTTTGGAATTTAAGGTAGTAATTGTTATAGTTCCGGAAGGCGCTTAGTCTAAAAAACATCATTACATCTAAATGGACCATTTAACCTCAATGAAATCCTACCCTACAAATTTTGGATCAGCATTTTATATGACTCTTACATTTTTCTAAATCGATATATGTACGGTCGTTTACATCAAAAGAGATTTACCTAAACCCATATTTTGAAAAAAATGCATCCAATTTTACTTTTTTTGATTTGGCTCATTTTGTGGAAAATCAATACGTCAAATCATGTTCCCGCTTTTTGCTTCAACATTAATTGTAACAACGTTAACATAGTAACAACGTTACTATGAAGATTATCTCAAGTTGAAATATAGGCTTTAGAGAAATTACTAAAAACAGGTAAAAAATTTTTGATTTTTTGTACTGTAATTCGTGTTATACTTTGTATCATTGTTAATTAGCGTTTCTTAAATGAACTATGCCCAAAACATTTTTTTAGAAATAATGTAAACATCTTTTTATAATGGAAAGTTTAATATGTTTCTACATTATAATATCTACTAAAATGTAAAAAAAATTAACTATATATATATATATATATATAAATATATGAGTATATATATATATATATATATATATATATATATATGAGTATATATATGAGTATATATATATATATATATATATATATATATATATACTCATATATACAGAAACAGATATAAGGAAAAGGGATAGGAACACACATAAAGGACGAACACAATAGAGGTGGGGAAGGCGGCGGAATCGAACGGATCACAAGAGTAAAAATATTTCCTTAACCGGGACTCGAACCTCGGATCTTTCCACTTGCCGGGCGGATGCTCCGGCATCCCGGAGGCGGGATTTCGTGTTTGAATGTATATATATATATATATATATATATATATATATATATATATATACAATACACAGTAACACACAATATAGAAACACAAAAAAAGAAGAACACTCACACGTTATTTCTTGATATTTCGACGGAAACAATCCGTCTTCCTCTGAAGATATAGAAGTAATGACTGCTGGAGTTGTTGAGGTGAGGGGTGCGAGAGAAAGGGAAGGGGGCCAGGAGAAGGGGAGAACGGGAGGCGAAGGAGGGGTGAGGGTGGGCTTCCACAAAGTAACAATTTTAGGCCACTCCCATCAGTGAACGACATTGAGGCCCGGATGCTGATAGGCCATACAGATGTAAATGAATGCCATTTCAAGTGTTTTTAATTGTATAGGGTTATCGGATGTGGGAAGGGAGGCCAGGACGGAAACATTGTAGCACAGGTTGAAAGGGGTATTATGATGGGAAGCATGTTTAGGGATGGGGAGACCCGCGGACGGGGAGGAGGGATTGCACGAGGCGCGGTGGTTATTAATCCTAATGTTAAGTGGTGTGGAACATTGGCCTATGTAAAATGACGGGCAGAGTTTACAGGTAAGAAGATAAACTACATTCTTGGAAGTGCAAGAGGAATAGGGGAAGGGCGGGAGAGAGTTAAATGGTGGGATGGAGTGGGGTGGAGTGGTGAAAATAGGGCAGGTTTTGCATCTTGCTCGATGACATGGAGTGGGTATGGCTCTGGGGGTGTGAGGGGATTTTGAGAGCGGCCTGGTGGATTTGAGGATATCTGCTAGGTTGGCGGGACGTTTGAAGGTGACAGAGGGGCATTTGGGAAGAAGGTTGGAGGAAGTGTTGTGATTTTTGAGGATGGGGAATAGGTCTTTGAGGATGAATTTGAGAGACTGAATGCCTGGGAAGTAGGTAGTACAGATTGAGAGACGCTGGGAGTCTGTGGTTGAGGCAGGCTTGGGGGTGTAGGAATGTTTAAGTATTTTTTTATGGAGGAGGGAATCAGGGTATCCTCGTTGGAGGAGGGAGTGGTGAAGGCTGTTGAGGTATTTCGTAAGGGATTCGGGATGGTTGCAAATGCGGTGACCGCGGATAGAGAGGGAGTAAGGGAGGGAGCGCTTGGTATGGGAGGGGTGACAACTGCTGTAATGAAGGTATTGCTGCTTATTAGTGGGTTTGGTGTGAACAGAGGTAAGGAATTTGTTATTGCTGAGGGTAATATTAACATCGAGGAAGGTAATCTGAGAGGATGAAATGGTCGAGGTGGAAGACAGAGATGAGGAATCGTTGAGTTGGGAGATGAAGGAATTGAGGGAATCTATGCTGTGTGGCCATAGTAGAAAGATGTCGTCAATGTATCGGAGCCACAGGAGGGGTTGCAGAGGATAGTTTGAAAGGAAATTCTCTTCTAGGACACCAAGGTGGAGGTTTGCATATGAAGGGCTGAATCTGCTGCCCATGGCACAGCCCTTTATCTGGAGGTAATGGTTATTGTTAAAAGAAAAGGAGTTGCGGGTGAGAATGAAATCGGAAAGGTCAATGAGAAAATCGGTACTGGGGATTTGAGGGGTAGGGCGTTTGGAGAGGAAGTAACGTAGGGAAGAAAGGCCTTCTTGGAGGAGGCAATCCCTCCTCCCCGTCCGCGGGTCTCCCCATCCCTAAACATGCTTCCCATCATAATACCCCTTTCAACCTGTGCTACAATGTTTCCGTCCTGGCCTCCCTTCCCACATCCGATAACCCTATACAATTAAAAACACTTGAAATGGCATTCATTTACATCTGTATGGCCTATCAGCATCCGGGCCTCAATGTCGTTCACTGATGGGAGTGGCCTAAAATTGTTACTTTGTGGAAGCCCACCCTCACCCCTCCTTCGCCTCCCGTTCTCCCCTTCTCCTGGCCCCCTTCCCTTTCTCTCGCACCCCTCACCTCAACAACTCCAGCAGTCATTACTTCTATATCTTCAGAGGAAGACGGATTGTTTCCGTCGAAATATCAAGAAATAACGTGTGTGTGTTCTTCTTTTTTTGTGTTTCTATATTGTGTGTTACTGTGTATTGTACTATTCGGCACTTCCGTGTTACGTCTACGAAAGCATATATATATATATATATATATATATATATATATATATATATATATATATATATATATATATATATATATATATATGTATAAATGTATAAGTGGGTCGCGGTAGTCCAGGGGGTAGAGCTTTGGACTGACCGGAGGGGCCCGGGTTCGATTCCCGGGAAAGGCACTCTGGGCAACTGTAGCTCCACCCAAGCTATGTGATTTTTTGGGTACCAGATCTTCCTGGGAAACCATAAGCAGTACAGGGAAAAGAACTGGCCCCCCTACCCTGATGTGTGTATTTCACTCGCCGTCGTGCTTAGTACTTGGTGAACTCTGCCATCACCTAACAAACCGACCTTCGGGTTGAGATTACTGCATTTTTGGTAAGAGCCAAATCGTTCTTACCAAAAATATTTTTCAATTCAATGACAATATATTTACAAATAAAAGTCACTGCAATCGGCACGCGTATGGCTCCTGCATACGCCAATCTTTTTATGGGTAAACTAGAACACGAATTTCTGCAACAACAAACCCTAAAACCACTTTTCTGGGCCCGCTATATCGATGATATTTTCCTCCTTTGGTCCCACGGACGCGAAACTTTATCCTCTTTCATTTCCTCTCTCAACTCCTCCTCCTCAGTATCATTCTCTTCTTCTATATCCGACTCGAATATTACCTTCCTAGATATCGACATTCACCTCCAAAACAATACGTTTCACACTTCAGTCCACATTATCAGTCCACAATATCTTCATTTCGACAGCTGCCATCCTCCTCACACAAAGCGCTCCATCCCATTCTCACTCTCTATCCGTGGCCTCCGTCTCTGCAACAACACCCCCTCCCAACAGAAATACTTGGACCAGCTGCATGAATCCCTCAGAAAATGTGGGTACCCTGAAAAACTGCTAAATAGTAAAATCCTCAAACCGTCAACCCAATACACTCCCCTCCCCAAACCAAACTGCCTAAAATGCCCTAATCTTATCACCATTTTCTTCCCCGGAACACACAAAAATTAAACATCTAATCCGTGATCTCTTCCCAATTATCAATAACACTCAGTCCACATCACTTTTATTCCCACACTGTCCCTCTGTTTCGTTTAAACGCCCGTCGAACTTGCGATACATCTTTAAGTCCACAAATCCAACTTCAAGCACCCCCGTCTCTCCCCCGCCCCTATCCGCACCATGCAACCGCCCACGCTGCAAATGCTTTCATCTTTTAAGACCCTCCCCCTCACTCAGTACCAACTCCCAACCACTCGCCACCTGTACCTCAAAAAATATTATATATCGCCTCTCCTGTAACTTCTGCCCTGCCTTCTACGTGGGCGAATGCACGACTGCACTTTCCCTCCGCATGAATAACCACCGATATTCCACCAAATCTCCCACCTTTCTTAATTATCCCATCCCTACTCACACCGCTTCCCACAACCAATCTTTTGACGACTGCTTCTCCGTTTCGGTGATTGAAATCCTTCCCTAATCTGCGAGTATAATAGAGGTGAGAACCCGCGAGATGGCGCATATTTGGGTGGCCCAATCATTCAAACCGCCCGGGCTGAACCAAGCCCACTGAATGCATCAATTGGCTGCCTACATATCCCCCCACCCCCTTGTTCATTTCCTATTGGTCCCTTTACCTCTCCTTCCCCCACCTCTCTCCCGCACATCCTCTCCGCTCTTCCCCGAGAACGCCATTCTGAAGACGACAGCCGTGCTGTCGAAACGTCAAATAACAAATTGTGAGTGTCCTTCCTTTGTGTCTCTATATTCTAAAAATCTACATCTGTGTTTTTATATATATATATATATATATATATATATATATATATATATATATATATATATATCATGTATGTATATATATATATATATATCATGTATATATATATAAATTAAATATACCTAAATATCCTAACCTACAATTCCCCACCGATAATTAATGTTATTTAATAACCTTGGCTCTCTGTCTCCTTCCCTAAAATATACATACATGCATATGTATCACATTAATTATTGGTGGGGAATTGTAGGTTAGGATATTTAGGTAATGTAGGGTGAGTGGAGAGAAATCAGACGTTAACATTAGCGTACTCTAAACGATAGGTACCAAGGGGTCCACAATTTAACGTCCCATCCGATGAATGACGTACTCCGCGAGATGTTCTTCCCACAAAGCGCCCAAAATATGGATTAGGATACCAATACAAAATCCTCCCGCCGACAGAATCAGAACTCGGAATGAGGAGCCATCCATTAGTCACCTTGCAATCCCGTTCCTCCACAGTGACTCACTGATAAGGCCGTCGGGAAATTTTGCCTTTTCCTGCATATTGTATAAAGAGTAGTAATTTAGCATGAAAAATTGTATTTATATCCAACCGATATAATATCTTTAGATAGCCATCTGGCGCCTGATACCAAGAGTTAAGGCTTTGAGTTGATGAATCAGTGATTTCGTATTCAACAGAATGGGTTGCATTTGCGACGGCAGAAGCAATTGGATTAATATTTATGAACTAAAGTGTTCAATTCTATCAGCTATAAACTGCGCTAATTGTTATCTCCTCTTCAATTAAAACTGATATTCTGAGTTCATTCCGTAAAGAAATAAACCCTGGGATAATTTTTAATTTAGCCGAAAAATAGGGTCAACAATTTTTAATGATACCCTTTTTAAACCATTAGGAAAATATTGGTCAAATATTTGAGGGAAAAGCATTGAAATTAAGAATCATCCAGTCAAAAATTGGTTTGCATGAGGAGAATGGATTAATATAGCCACCGCAATTACCTTTATCTAAAGGAAACAATAAAACTTTGGGTTTAGCGGGAGTGTTTTGGGCCATCCCCAAACATCCCCATGTTTGGTTTTCGTCATTGGGAGCTCCAGTATATATCTTAAAGTCTTAAACACTAGGTTACCATTACTTAACTATATTAATGTAGGTGTTACTTTTGGTCATATACGAGGGTCATCCGGAAAGTAGTACCCGTTCGTGAAATAAAGACACAAAAGTAAATATTAACAAACATAAAAAATTTTATTTGAAAGAGGATACTTTAAACTACTTCTCAACATAATCTCCAAGCAAATTAAGGCATTTGTCATAACGTGTGACAAGTTTCTGTATTCCTGCTGCATAGTCCTTCGCCGCCAGCTCATTGAGATACGCGAGGGACCCATCTTGCACAAATTTTTGCATAATGCAGATGGTGTTTAACAATTTCATGAACAATTGTTCGAGAAACATTGGGAAAATGCTCACAGATGTCATCAATTGTGACGCGCCGATCGTTCCTCACGAATTCGTCAACTGAGCTCACCAGTTGGTCTGTAATGACAGACGGTCTCTCCGAACGCTCATCGTCGTGTGTGTTCCCCCTCCCCATGTTGAAGTTGCGACACCACCGCCGAACAGACGACTCGTCCATTACATTGTCTCCATACACCTCCTTTAATTGGCGATGAATATCACATGGGCGAACGTTTCTTGCATTGAGGAATTTAATCACTGCCCTCACTTCACAACTGGCGGCGTTCTCAATTTTTTTAAACATTGTAAACAATCACAGAAACAACACAGGCAATGCTAGCGTCACGCAACTTGGCTCAGAGAAGGCAGACAAGCCACTGAAGCTATCTGACCTCGTCCAGCGGCTACTCGCGTCGTCAGCACTTCATGCGGCACGAACGGGTACTACTTTCCGGATGACCCTCGTAGTATAATGAATACGTGTACCTATTGTGTGGTATACAGTAGTAATATGTGTAATTTTATTCGAGGTATTCGATGTTATGTACTTCATATTTAAAAAAAAAGTTTGGAAAATTTATGCACGATTTAGCAGTTTCATGAGATCTGTCTGCTACCTATTTACATAATACCGTACAAGTCACCGCAGGGCATGACGCAACGCCAGACAGATATCAAAAGTGGAATTATTTTTTATTTTTTGGCTATCGAAAAATATGTACAATCATTCAAATAGTGTACCTAATAATAACAACAGATGAATGAGCTACGGTAACTAAGTGCTAAATATTTCTTTGTGCAGTAACAGGAAATTTTTCCGAATTAAAAACTAGAAATTATATCTACTTGCTCTCTGTATTTCTGTATTACGTCAACATACATATGTTACATTCGTGGAAGAGGACTCATGAGATACATTAATCGGAACGTGTGTATCCATCCACTGAACGTAGGGCACCAGATGAGTGGAGAACCGTAAAATTCACCGTTTGCGGCGAAGAATTATGGAAGGATTTCCTTCGATATGTTTTCTCTGTATGTCTGAGCCAAGGAAAGGCACCAATGCCATAAAAAGGATCACGACCTATTCTCCGAAATTCATCTCTGGAGCGGTTGAAATGAAATGGCACGGCTAAATGCCTCTTGAATTTTCCAAACACCGATATCTGTTCTCCATACTGTAAGTCATCCGTTGTATCTTCCGCTTTACGGCACGGGGAGCCCTGCCTCCTCCTCGCAGAGGAATCACGCTTCTTTCATATCCCGCAAGATATGCTCGGCGTCCAAAAGGAGAGAAAGAATAATGGAAAGGGTCACGTCTGCAGCCGGAAGCGCCTCAGGAGTCATTCCTGTGTGAGAGCTCCTTCTGTTGTTATTCATGCCCCGTTCCGTTTGCGAGGAAAGATTCTTCCTTTTTCCCCTCCAAGCCACACACTGGGGCCTTATCTCACCGCCTCACAGTACTTACCTTCGTACTCGCCCTGCACGCGATTCTTTAGTTTCTTTCCCTGATGGATGCGCCGGCGTGTCACCTGAGCCGCCGTTTCGGGGACTATTTTCGGCCCTGCTGCCGTCGTCCCCTCATCCAGACTTCCATTAAAGCCACGTGATTCCAAAATTTTGCTTGGTGTAGTGTGTATGCGAACGGAATTTACGGGGCATGTTTTCCACGGGTTGCAATAGACCGTAATTTTGTTTCACGACGAGCCCCGCGTAAGGTTTTTGTGCTCTAATAAATATTTGAACGCTCGAAGAACATTTTGGCAAGCTTAGCTGAAAACAGTAGCATAAAAGCGGCGTTATATCGACCATCAATCCAAAACTGTTTATATTGCGGCTCTGAGAAGGGTTTTTTCCATTGAAATACTTAATTATTCATCTTTTCAGAAATAATAATTCAGAGCTGATACTTTTACTACCATAAAAGTAAATACGGGATAGGATGGTAGTCCGATTAAGTGGACGTCTAATAAGCATTTGACACTATTTAGCTCGTATTTTCCTCTTCACAAGGCATGCCCTTGTGACTTCCATGCAAATCCCCTCTCCAGAGGAGCGATACAGGATGTTTAGTCCAACAATACCGTGCTATCTCTTTTCAAAATGAAATAAAATGACAAAAGGCGCGGGTTTGATTTATTAACTGTTTGAAGAAGCTAAGGGAGCAAATTTTAGTTCTTTAAATTTTTTGACAAACTCCTATGATCTTCTATCAACGATAGGAAAGTAACCTTATATATACCAGTATATATACTCATACATTAAGTACTTATATATATATATATATATATATATATATAACGAAAAAATGAATATATACATATAGAATATATATATATATATATATATATATATATATATATATATATATATATATAATATCTTCGAAATGGAACGCTCTTCGGCGACGCACAAATATATAAAAACACAGATGTAGATTTTTAGAATATAGAGACACAAAGAAAGGACACTCACAATTTGTTATTTTACGTTTCGACAGCACGGCTGTCGTCTTCAGAATCACTGATTCTGAAGACGACAGCCGTGCTGTCGAAACGTAAAATAACAAATTGTGAGTGTCCTTTCTTTGTGTCTCTATATTCTAAAAATCTACATCTGTGTTTATATATATATATATATATATATATATATATATATATATATATATATATATATATATATATATATATATATATATATATACAAGCAAATAAGTGAGTGAAACTGATATTTTTTCACAGTTTTTATTTGAGCACTTGCGACTGGTTTCGCTAATCGGATTGAGACAAAAACGGTAATATTTTTCGGCATTAAAATATAAAAATGGGGTATCATACCGGGATAATGTTTGAGTAAACATATTCAGGTGTGTTAATTCTCCCCTTTACCCTTACCAAAGCCGACTCTACCGTACCCTACGAAGGCCAGTAGATCGATAAACCATTAGTTAACTCCCTAGTAAACTCAAATGTTACCAATTTTACGTCCTGACTCGGGCATGAAATAGTACACAATTAACATTCCTATACTAATTTTATAATAAAAGAAAAATTCCCAAAGACCGCTCTCTTTAGGCACACTGTAAAGAGCACCACCTTAGGGAGTTTTCCTTTGATGCATGAAATTTTGCTTTCGTCAAAAGTTTTCAGAGGGTTCATATGTCGAAACAAAGTTCAGATGTCGCATCATATTCAACGGAAAACAGGTGCGTAAAATATTTTTTAGAATAGTAACGAAAATCTGTACCAACCTCCAGTGCAAGCAGTAACTTCTATTTAACTTTCATTTAAGAGTATTAATACGCTCCTTGAATTTTGCCAGATGATACTACATTACTACCATTTTTATTTTGCAACGAAAAGAATTTTTGTAATACGTGTTATGTTTTAGGTTGACATGTTTGTCATACAAGTACTTGTACTATTTTTATCGCAATCGTAGGATTTATATCTCAGATAACATTTTGGATATCAAGTGCTGTTACTGCCAGAACGTAAATAGAAAGGGGTCAGCAAGGGGATTTCTAAGTACAGTGGAAAAATAGCGCTCACTTGAATCACAATTTCAACCTAAATTTTCAGCCAGCTTAACTTTCCCAAACTATATGGGTTAAATTTTAATCCATTTCTGTGGGAGAAATGGGGTAGGACGTCGAACAAATTATTTTTCTTTAACATTACGGTTAATGTAATTTTCGGAGCACCACAGCTAATGGTAAAAAATCCGCAGAAGATTGCCTCTTAATAAGAAAACAGAATTATTTCCCCCGGAGGAACTCAACGACAACCCTTTAAATTCTCTCTCTTTCTTTCGACCCTCACCTTCTACTTTCATCGACGTAGCCGAGAAACTCAAATTAAGCCATGCATTAAAAACGGCAGTTTTGGCTGTCAGATTTTTTCTTTCGGTTCTTCGAAAAACTACTTTGTAAAGTATAAATGTGGTTGAGTGTCTATATGTACGTACGCATATGTATATATGCACACACACACACACACACACACACACACACACACACACACACACACACACACACACACACACACACATATATATATATATATATATATATATATATATATATATATATATATATATATATATATATGTGTATATATATATATGTATATATGCTTACGTAGACATAACACGGAAGTGCCGAATAGTATAATACACAGTAACACACAATATAGAAACACAAAAAAAGAAGAACAATCACACGTATTTTCTTGATATTTCGACGGAAACAATCCGTCTTCATCTGAAGATATAGAAGTAATGACATGAAGACGGATTGTTTCCGTCGAAATATCAAGAAAATACGCGTTAGTGTCCTTCTTTTTTTTGTGTTTCTATATTGTGTAGTAGTAGTAGTTTTGAAGGGGGGCGACCGACAGCTAAGGTCATTTGCGCCATAGGGGATGGACAGGAAAGGATGAAGGGTGGAGAGAAACCCGGCGTCGGCATTAGCCTACTCTTTACGAAAGGCGCCAAGGGGTCCGCAGTTTAACGTCCCATCCGACGGACGGCGTACTCACTCAAAGTGCCCTCCACAAAGCACCTCAAGTAGGGATCGAGATACCTCTGAAAAATATTCAACACCGCCGGGATTTGAACCCGCGCCCTCTGGGTGGGAAGCCAGTACGTTAGCCCCCGCACCATCCCGATCCCCTCTATATTGTGTGTTACTGTGTATTGTACTATATATATATATATATATATATACACACACACACACACACACACACACACACACACATATATATATATATATATATATATATATATATATATATATATATATATATATATGTATATATATACCCACATATTAGTTACTCCTCATATTCTGACGAAGGAGGGGACAGCTTCTTGTTCAGGTGGCTGAGGCCACCGAAATATTAGCGAGTTTCTTTCATTTTCATTATTACTATTGAGCCGCATTCTTTACGCTGGTATCGATTCATTGTATTCATATAACGATGTGTGTGTATGCACAGTATTTGTATTCAAACACGAAAACCCGTCAAATTTCGAACGAATATTCATTCACATGGAAATAAATATAAGGAAAAGGAATATGAACACATATAAAAAGCATATAGCGAGTATCGGCCCGGCAAGTCGAAAGATCGGGTGTTCAAGTCCCGGTCAAGGAAATATTTTTGCGCAGAAGATCTCGTAAATTCCGCCTTCCCCTCCTCTCTTGTGTTCGTTCTGTGTGTTCCTATCCCTTTTCCTTGTTTATATTCCCATGTGAATGGATATATACGAGAAGCAATCACGAGAGCAATATAACGGCACAATATAACTCAAAATAAAGCAGGTAACACATAAAACATAGAGGACACTCACATTGTAGATTGTTTGAGCTTTTGGCCTTCTTCAAATAAGACTCAGGCCTCGGAGAAGGCCGTATGTGTTACCAATTTTTTAATGTTCTATATATATATATATATATATATATATATATATATATATGTATATGTATATATATGTATATACGTATGTAAATATATATATATATATATATATATATATATATATATATATATATATATATATATATATATATATATATACACATACATATTTATATACCAATAATTGTGTTGAAGAAAGCGAAAGGTCACCGTTGAATCAGTTAGTAATTTTATTTCCTCTTTTACGTATGTTTCTATGTATAGTGTCCTCGAGTCAATACTCGAGGTCACTATACATAGAAATTCCCCAATTTTTCATTCTATATTTATAAAAATTTATTACATAAATACCTATGTATATACATAAACGAAATTTATTTTTTTAATTGAATAAATAAATATATGTATATATACACACATATATACATATATACATTTTCATATATTTCCTTGTATCTCTTCTTCCACCGTGAAAGCGCTGGTGTGTTATTAGGGGGAAAAGAACAAATTATGGACTCAATGGCGGTTAGAACCACATCTTAATGTCTTCATAAAGCGGTCATGGCGTAGGGTGGTAAACTGGAAGAGGGGAAGAATGGCTCGGGCGTGGGAGGAGCGGGAGAGAGGATGTCAGCTGTGCCAGATGTTGACCCCAATTCCAAACTCCCCTCCGGCCTTTCCCCTTCGTCGCCTCCCCTTCTCATCTCCCCCAGCACCCTTGGGGGCTTCGACCCCTGTGATTGCGCGGCGGAGGGTGTGAAGGCGAGGGATAGATACGCAGCTTCTTGTTTTTTCGGCGCCGCAATAAGACTTTTTTTAAGTCTTTTACCCCGTCCAATTTCATTTTCGAAATCCATGACAGGTACATCCCTTTCCCATGCGTCTACAGGGGAAAACGTGACGAACACAAGTTAAAGTTAATTATAATAGGTGCAAAATTTGCAAGATACGCTCTGCTCCTTAATTGACGAATACACATATTAAAGTTACATATTTTAGCATGAAACACACGTTTCAATTTTATAGTTTTTTTTACCACAGTAATTTTTGAAAAAAGACATGCAACCGAAAGTTAAAACTCTATTGCTACCTCTCAACATACGTTATTTACCCTGCAGGAATATGCATTTTTCACAACGTTGACGCTATGGTTCAATGGCCATTGAGAATTTATTTTTATGGTCCCTATTTGCTCACCGAAGATACTAGCTGGACCGTGATCAAGACAAGACGTCTTGGATTCGTTGTCGCAAGAAGTTCGGCCTTCTTTGAACTGTCGCACCCATGGACTCGCATTTTTCATCCACATCACTTTATATTTGACGCAATTGACAATTCTCTTTGATGTGTGTTACTCCATGAAATTATTTGGCGAATGGCACGCTGTTCTTATGCAATAAACGTGATTTTAATTATTTAAAATTTTTTCGTCCTGGTGGAAGGTTTGCAAACTTTTTGCACTGTGCCGTGAAGCGATATGTTTTGTTATAAAGACCAATCTCGCGTTTAGAGCTCAACCATTCTTGTATTTCTTCTACAAGTTCTTAGAAAAAACTGGGATATCTTAAATTTTGGATGAACCTCGTGAAATCACTCAACTGCGTTGAAGCGTAAGACGTTATTTACAAGTGTAGGAGTATCTATATTCCTTGAAATTTTATAGATTTTTCATTAAAGCATTTTAAAACGGATTACCTCATGGTCAGAAAATTTCTCTTTCGATCATAGTAAGAGAAGTAGTAATGGTGGCCTGTATGCTGTCAAGAATTCGTATGACAGGGAGTGATAGGAAATCAGCCATTGATATAATTTGAGTGTATTGGCTTTGGGTAACATCTTATTTTCACGAATTTTAAGTTAACGTACTTGACATTATCTACTGCGTTGGTTACCAATTGTGTGACCGAGAAAGAATTCCTGAAACCTGTTCTAAATCAGTTCAATTCCCTTATCTCTTCGTGGCGGTCTATCTTTAAGAAAGGCACCAAGGGGTCCGCTGTTTAACATGCTATCCGACGACGGCGGCGTAATCCGCTTGAATTGCTCTCCACATGATACCATAGTAGCGAACGGGATATCTCTAAAAAAAATCTGCCGCCTTCTGGGTTCAAACCGTAGTCCTCGGTGTCGGACGCTAGTACACAACCATCACCGTACCAACCCGATCTCCACGTTATACATCGTCTTTGGCATTCCGTGTTATAAACTGAGTGCATGGAAACAGATCGGGTTTTTAGGCGCTCGTACGTTACGTTACCATTTCGGGCATGGCTTGTGAGGGCTGGTAGGCGGGAATTGTGACAAGCGCCGATCTCTTGGCGTGAGGGAGAGGCCGAACGGACGGAGCGTCATTGGCGGGGGAGGACCGGCCCTCCGAACGGTCCTATTCTCCTCCCTTTCCTCTCGCGGAAGCCTCCATGCACCCACCGCCTCGCGCGTGGTGGCTACGGCAATCACAGGACGAAATACGGCACTCATTTACGGGAGCGTTACGTCCATGCCTAGCCGAGAGTAGGGGTCATTAAAGGGAGAGACGGGAGTTTCCTGTTGGAAGGGGCAGAGGGAGAGATCAGGGGCCGGGGATTAGGTCCTGGGAACGGCACGGGGTTTGCCCTGTGAAGGTGGGAATCTAAGTCGCGAGAGTCGACCCCTCCAGTCTCCTTAACCCCCCCCCCCCCCTCGGGCGACACGGTAATCTTGGGAGTGGAAACAGTCTCATTGTAGACATGCTCGTCCTGCATGCATCGTACCCCGCCCCTAAACCCCCACCCCTTATTCCGCTCTGCACCTTCCCCCTGCGTTCCCCGAGGAACCCTGAGTGGAACTCTCAAACGTATGCATACTCCTAACTTTTCGGATCCATGGCTCTTGCGAGTGCGCCGAGGGAGATATTCGTTTTCTCCATTTAATTTTTCTCCACTCCTCTTTCTATGCTACGCATGACAGCTGGGTCTCGGCTCCTTCATGCGAGGCTTACTTACAGAATTTTTTTCCCTCTTTTCCACCTCCTTCACACGGCATAGAGAGAAAAAGATGGAAGGATAGAATGATAGCTAAATAGAATGAAATATAGAAAGATGGGGAGATGGATAGAGGAGCCTCTTCTTCACGCGAGATAGGAAAAGGGATGCAATATAGTTGTAGGAGGACAGAGAGAATTAGAGATAAATATATATGTATATATATATATATTACCTTGATCAAAACGTTCCCGGAATAACCACCGTGTGGCGCTCCCATCGTTCCGATTTGAGTTCTGTTTTTTTTGTTAAATTGGTACATCTGTTGTTGATATTCCCTTTAAATCTTAGTGTCATAACTTGACATTTGCAAAAGTTACGTAGCCAAGAGTACATCTATCTCTGTGTGTGTTGGCGATTTTTTACAATTGCAGAAATGGATTTAAATTTGCAACAACGAACTTGTATTAAATTTTTCGTAAAAAACGGATTTAGTGGCGCACGGACGTTGGAAATGTTGGAAAAGTGTTTCGGCAACGATTCTCTAAAAAAACGGTCGTTTACCAGTGGCACAAGCGGTTCAGAAGTGGTCGTGAGTCAATCGAAGATGATGAACGCAGTGGCAGACCATCGACATCGAAAGTCGGTGAAAAAATTGATAAAGTAAAAGAAATGTTGGTCAATAACCGCAAATTAACCATCAGAGAAATAGCGGAGGACTTGAACATTGCCTATGGATCCGCCCAAGACATTGTGGTTAATGATTTGGGTTTCCGTCGTGTAGCAGCAAAGTTGGTGCCAAAAGACCTCAATTTCATGCAAAAAAGAGACCGTGTTGACGTCGCAAAAGACATGATTTGCGAGGCTGAATCCGATCCCACATTCATCAAAAGGATCATTACTGGAGACGAGACGTGGGTTTATGAGTACGACACGCAATCCAGACATCAGGCAAGTGAATGGCGTTCACCAAATGAGCCGAGACCAAAAAAACCACGTCGTTTTTAGTCAAAAAAGAAGGCAATGCTGACGGTTTTCATGGATTACAACGGTGTAGTGCATCATGAATTTTTGCCAGAAGGCCAGACAGTAAACAAAGAGTATTATTTGGGCGTTATGAGACGTTTGCGTGAAGCAATTCGCCGAAAGAGACCAGAAATGTGGGCAGTAAACTCGTGGATTTTGCACCATGATAACGCACCGTCGCACAGTGCTATCATTATTCGTAATTTTTTGACGCAAAATGCAACAAATACCATCCAAAAGCCACCGAATTCACCTGATTTGGCTCCCTGTGACTTCTTTCTGTTCAATCGAGTTAAAAAACCATTACGGGGAACGCGTTTTAGCAGCCGAGAGGAAGTAATGGAAAAATCGCAGGAAGCACTGATGGACATACCGAAAACCGAATATAAAAAATGTTTCGAGGATTGGATCAAGCGCTGGCATAAGTGTGTTGCAGTCGATGGGGATTACTTTGAAGGGGACAATATAGATTTAGATGAATAAACTTGTATTTTTAATTTTCTGAATAAATTCCGGGAAATTTTTGATCAAGGTAGTATATATATATATATATATATATATATATATATATATATATATATGTATATATATATATATGTATATATATATACATATATATATATATACATATATGTATATATATATATGTATATATATATACATACATATATATATATATATATATATATATATATATATACATTCAAACACGAAATCCCGCCAAACGGCGAATAAATACTCATATATACAGAAACATATATAAGGAAAAGGGATAGGAACACGTATAAATTGTAAATTGTAAAGTGATGTTGTATGAATTCTAACCACTGACCTTTCCTCTTGTGTATTGTCTATTTCTCCTTTGGTGGGTGAAACAGCCCCCTGACGCCATCTCTTGGCTAAAGAATCGGGGCGCTTGGCGACATATAAGACCCACGGATCTCAGGGTAAATTACATATCCTCGATAGCTCAAGTGGTTAAGAGCATCCGCCCGGCAAGTGGAAAGATCCGGTGTTCGAGTCCCGGTTGAGGAAATATTTTTACTCTTGTGATCCGTTCGATTCCGCCTTCCCCACCTCTATTGTGTGCGTCCTTTATACGTGTTCCTATCCCTTTTCCTTATATATGTTTCTGTATATATGAGTATATATATATATATATATATATATATATATATATATATATATATATATATATATATATATGTATATATATATATATATATATATATATATATATATATATATATATATATATATATATATACATATAATGATAACACTCGTATATTATGGAAGGCCTATAACGCCCCTTAGACATACATCCGTTACAGTGCATCACATCGCATTGTTTATAAAAAAATATAATTAAATAACGAAGAATAAAAGAAAAGAAAACTTAAAATTGCACTGCAAAAAATAAATGGCAAGAAATGAGCCGTAACAACATTAATTTACCCGTTATTTAGAACTTCTCTAGTTCAGTATGATTATTATCATTTTTTAATATTTAAATTTTACCAAGTTCATATTTTTTCGAACAAAATGGCCTAAAAAAGTATTATTTTTAATTTAACAATGGTCAGGTTCATTTTTGAGCCCTATAGCAGTGCATTTCTTGGTCTTGAGATCGTAACCGTGAAACTTTTATTGTGTATTTTAAAATACTGGTGTGGACTTTGCAAATTGAAATAGGAAATTTTGTTTCTCGGCCCTGATTGTCTTTCTTGAAAATGAACGAGTTGAGGATATACTGGAGAACCATGCCATTTAAGCATTCAATGATCCCAGCAAAAGAAATTTCGTATGTAGTCGTAGTAGCCATTTCATTGATTTGAGTGATTTTAATTTTTATATGCCTGTTCCATGTTATCATAGTTTCAAATCACTCTCAAGTCACACTACAGCATTCATTTTCACGTGCAGTCTACTTTTAGGTTCTTCATCTAAGTTGCATAGCATACTACAACAGTAATCATTAAAGGAAAAATAATTATGTCAAGAATTGTTTCACCTACAGGTATGGGTAAATATTTCTTGGTTTATTTATTTGTTGGCATTGGCTCATTATATTGTTGTTTCATTTACTCATGATACTTTGGCAATTCATTTCCAATATAGATTTTCATCCATTATGACGCTGGGGAATTTTTAAAGTATCTTCATATGAAACAACTTTACGATATATGTGAGGTCGTGTGAATTTGTTGAAATGTGACATGATACAATGGTTTTTTCTACCAATTACACTGGCTTCAGTTTTGTATTTTTGTTATATTCAAGCCATGAGTATATACTTTATATTTTATTTTCCATATATTTATACTGTCAATGTCCAAATTTACTTAAAAATTGGTATTGCTTAGGTTTCCAATTCAAGTGTTGATATATTTTTAATTCGTTATCATAGAACTGATTTCTTGAGCACAAAGAGTTGCTCAGAAGGTCATCTATGAATCAAGAGAATAAGAGCGGACTGAGCAACGAGCCTTGAATCATTCCAGTTAAGACGTTTAGCTAGTTTGAGATCTACCTGGTTTTTCTTATTACCGTTCATGTCAGCCAAGAGAGATACGAGCGGAGCCATTTTACGACCCCTTCCGAATAAGGTTTCCTTTTAACTTATGCAGTAAAAGCTCATGCTTTACTGAGTCACATGCTTTGGAATGATCGAACAGCACCAGCACCGCAAGTTATTCATTGTTCATGGTATGGCGTATGTCTTCCTTGAATCGCAAAATGGTTTACGGGTTGTATCCAGAGCAAAATTCCGAGTTTCCAAACTCTAATATACCTCGTTTTACTTAAGCGTTGACTTTAATGGAAAATATGTTACTTAAATATTTTTGCTATAAAGCAGATTATCCCAATTACCCATTAATTCCTGGTATTAGAAGAATGGGTACATTTGATTATCGGTTGCAGTAAGGTATTTTACCAAATTTTGGACGTGAACCTATTTACCACGAATTATGAAACATTTTGAAGAGAAGAGGAATCGTCAGCCATAGGGTTTTCTTTATTAAGTTAATGGTACCCTATAAAATCCCTTCGCATTTAAGGTTAAGTTTTTACAATCCCTAATAGCTACACCAGGTTAGAAATATGCAAAAATGAATAAACCGTTCTACAAACTGCTCCACATCTTTCTGGTGTCAAAGGCAGACTAGTTTATTATTGGTAGTGAAATAATGATTAAGACTATCTGAATGTTGCTGTTACCCGTCATGTTTAGATATTTTAGTAAACCTCTGATTCGAAGATTTTCCATTTGTTTTTTTGTCTTTTATTGTCTAAAAATAGTTCATTATAATAGTGAGTATTTGTTTCCTTTTTTTTCTTTTTACATTTTTTAATCTTTTATGCATGCCACAGTATTACCAATACTTTTCCACATCGTCTGAGCATAGCGCGCTTATAATTTGTTTGTAGAATCCTCTCTTTCTGGAATTATTCCAGAACTTTGGAGGTGGGTTATTTGAACAGGGCGCGTGCATGTATTACGGTTTTTTGTTTCCATGAATGAGGATTGGAAGTGCCATATTGAATTTGTCGTCTATGGCTCACAATTCAATTTCAATAACCTTTCCATCTCTGAAATTAAGGTTAGTTAAGAAGTTTTCATGGTGAAATGCTTGAAATACCTAAAATTAATGAAACTTGCTGCACACAAAGGATTTTCAAAATTGTTAACAAGAAAATATGGTCATGAGATAGCATATCTGCTTCATTAGACTGGGCAGCCGATCACTCTTCACTGCTCACTCTTTTTGAATCGACGGCCTAGAAAATATCCCAAATGGAATGGAATTATACGTGTGACAAGCTGGGTCAGAGGGGATAATAGCGAGATTAAATTCATGCATTATTTCCAGCAATGTCACTTACGGCATAAAAGATTTAGGCATGATATTTAAACTACCCATAATGGCTATACAAATAGGAATCGATATTAAATAACCAGCAATCTCTTTATTACCGCAAAATATTTCGGTATTTTTTGTCCATATAAATTGTTGTAATTAAATAGCAAAAATAATTATTTATCTCGAGTAATAGGTTTTCGGGCTATAGGAATAAATTATAGGATTAGATCCAATAGTTTTTATGAAGGATAAATGTAAAGCAGGTGGAGAGAAAAATATATATAAAAACAGAAAAAATGGAGACGAAATGGTGTAGCTTCTTCTCCATGCAATAGGGAAAGAGGTAGAGAAAGCTGAAAAGAGAGTAACAAAACATAGAAACAGAAAGAGAGATAGAAAGAAATAAATGGAGAAAGGAAGACAGGAAGTAAAAGATAAAGAGAGAAAAACAAAGAGAGCAAGGGGAGAAGAAGAATGAGAGAGGAAGAAAGGGAGTGAGAATGAGAGAGTAAGAGAACAGGATGGTTAATTACGTTTCTGAGAAACGAATCTGCCTATTTGTGTTTCGCTCTTTGAGTCGCGGTTTAATGAACGCAGCTGTGACAAAGTTTAAATTTTTTTGTCTTTTTCAGATAACCTGAGGAGTCTTTGGGAGGGGTCGCTTAAATTTCTTTATTCTTACTCCAGTGGCCTTGATAGTCCACTTCAAGGAGCCAAGCAGCGCAGGGAAGCGAAAGAATTAAATTGGAGACATATTGACATTGCAATTAAATTATTTACTTGATTTATGCCAGGGAAACTTGTGAATTTACAGTTCTCTCCAAGGGAATGATTCTCTTTCGTTTCATGATGTAGCTGAATATTTTCATTGGTATTTAAATATTGACTAATTTATGAATCCTTCCGGTTTTTCAGAAAAGTAATGCTTGAGCTACTGACTCCATAAAATATGAATTGTAGTCAACATGCTGCTTGATTTCCCGCAGGAAGGAGGGAGGCACGGTTCAACTAATATTCCAATATACGGGGCATATTCATAAAGTAAAGGCCGTTTGCTTATATTTCAATATTGGCGCTTCAGAACACAGTTTAACTCCTGCAGCGCCATCTACTGAGTCATTTAGAAGCTATAGCAGGATTTTTTTGGTTTCAGAAGTCGTTTGCTTGCCCGTGCATGCAAACAACAGTGTCCGCGACAATCGTTCATCCCGTCAGCTGTGAAGTGCATTCTGCCCTACGATTATTGTATGCAAAAGGATTGCCGGCTGCTGAATTTTATCGGGAGTTATGCCTAGTTTATGGACCTACAGTTATGAGTGAAAGAAAGGTTAGACAATGGAGCCGTGATTTTAAAAATGGACGAACAAATGTCCATGACAAAGAGCGAAGTGGCAGGCCCAGTATTCTGACTGATGAAATTGTTTCGCAAGTGGAACAAAAACTGCGATGTGATCGTCGATTGACCCTTAATGGCCTGGTTGAACAATTTCCTCAACTTGGACGCATTACTGTCTACAATATTGTCACGGAAAACCTCGGATACCACAAATTGTGTTCATGGTGTTCACCGAAACACTACTGCCAAAACCAATAAGAAAATTCAAGATTTTCATTGGGAACTCTTTGACCACCCACCGTACAGTCCTGACCGTGCACCTAATGACTACTTCCTCTTCTTGCACTTGAAACAGTGGCTCGGTGGACAACGTTTCGAAACGGAGGAGGAACTTAAGAACGGCTTTGCCAATTGGTTCAACTCTCAGGCGGCGAGCTTCTATGCAGAGGGGTTAAAGAAGCTGGTGCGGCGGTACGAAAAATGCTTAGAAGTGAACGGCAATTATGTAGGGAAGTGAAAGTAGGTTCGTAGTTAACTAAAAGTGCCAATAAAATGTGTTTTACATGAGTATATTTTGTCCTGTGACCAAACGCCCTTACTTTATGAGCATGCCTCGTATTAGAAAGAGCAAAGATAACTGACAATTTTCTGAATTAAGTGTATACACAAAATACCAAAGACGATATTATGTATATATACTATGCACTATTAGTAAAGTGCAGTTATAGCTAACTTTTTTCTATGCATAATCGGCAATACGAAGCCTAAAAGAAAAAATTACTTGTTTAAATACGGATCACAGTTTTTATTTGTAAAGTTAAAGGTTTTTAGCGAGCTTCGTAGTAATGAGGATACGTCAAATCACATCCATCACATTACGCAATCCGCAGTTAAAAGGTATTTCCCAGTAAATTTATGAAATACTACTCAGAACTCAGGTAGGACCACGCGGAATTTAAAAATCGTTAAGGTGTCGAAGGCTATTGAACGCAAAAAAAATGCACGGAATTATGTCTCTGGTGACTGAGAAGTAAGATTCTTTTGTGTATCCAAAAAAGCATTGAGCAAATAGAAAAGAAAAAATAGCGGAAAATTAAAATTAAAATTAAAATAATTTTGGATCTATGTCAGGGAAGTTGTGATACAAAAGGAAACAGTTAACTTTCTCAAAAACTATGAAGAACACGGTGTAACCAACTGCTTGGAAAAGGTCAACTTAAGAAATTCGTTCTTTCAAAGAGTTTTCAACTGGTTCACTCTGAATGTTCCCGATAGCTAATCTAATCAGTTCCTTAATCCGATACCTGAAATTGAATTTCACGTAACGGGATTGATCGTCTGCTGAAAAGCTTTACCCAAAATAAATACCTTGGTTCTAATCAAATACCAGCTCGGATATATAAGGGTCAAGCTTTCAAAATAGAGCAATATCTGGAGATCTTATTTAAGGGGTCCCTACTAAATCACATGGTTCCCGAGGGCTAGAAAATATCGAATATAACACCTATGTTTAAAAGCGTCGACAGGGGGAACTAGGAAATTTCAGGTTTATCTCTCCTGCATCCATAAAATGCAGGTTCATGGGACATATATTTTGTTAGTACGTTAATGGACTATTCTCGATGGACAAGATTTATTGATGCAAAACCAATTCTTGGTCCAAAAGGATAGATCCCACGAGAAAACTTGCGGTTTTCGTTCATTATATTTTGAGAAAATAATGATCCAATTGACCCAGAAAAATTTGTTGAAAAGTATATCATAATGATCTATTCATGAGTTGGAAACCTTTGGCATGGATAAATGGATTTATTTTCCCGCAGCGACTGTCAATTGCGATTTAACTTGTGTAGTATTGAATTTTTAAAGCAAAAAAAGTCCTATTCCAAACGTCTAAAGTATCAAACCTAATTTCATACAAAAAGAAAGTCTGGAGATTTGCAGTATACCGATAGAGGCCATCAAGAAGTCAGTTTGAATGCCAAATTCGATCGCATGCAGCACAGAGCTAAATTTATGAAACGTAGTTATGATAAACGTACTAACGTATGGAAATTATTTGAGGCACAAGGCTGCATATCACTCATAGAGTGAAGTCATGCAAAAAAATTGCATTAATCGAAGCAGAACTTACTAGCGATCTTGAAAATAAATTATTAGCTTAATGTTATTAGCTTTAACACTACATGAGGAGAAATAATGAAAAATAGATTAGAGAGAATAAATGTAGAACCAACTGATTCATCAATTATCATTTTATGCCATCGTTCCCGAGAACGATGGTGGATCAGTATAACTGCAAGCAACTAGGGGAAAATAAGTATTTTAAAAATTGCAGGTAGCTTTTGCATATTGTTATTATTTTATCCTTCCTTCACTTTACTGGTCTACTTGTTATTAGCTGCTCGTCTTGTTTGTGGAGATAAGTACGTATATTATATACAGGGTTCGTCCGGAAAATAAGTGTACTGATTTTTTCCCGCCGCTCCAGGCGCGCCCAGCACCGCTCTGACGGGCTGCGATTGGAGGGGGATATGTTGGCAAGCGACGCTGAAAAAGGCAGTCGGCTCTGAGCTGTGGTGTAGTGAGGAGCTCTGTTAACGCGAACCTCCACGCTTCGACCCACGTCACGGAACGCGATGCCGAAGTTTTTGGAGCAGCGTTATTCCATCAAATTTGCGGTAAAGCTTGGGAAATCGTCTACCGAAACTGTCGGTATGATTAACCAGGCTTACGGGGAGTCAGCCATGTCCAGAAACATGATCTTTCGGTGGCACAAGATGTTCGTGGAGGGCAGAGAAGAGGTCGACGACGAGTCTTCGAGAGTTTCCCGATGATGCCTTCGCGGGAGCGTTCCAGGAATGGGAACGCCGCTGGAACAAGTGTATCGACTCACAAGGGTCCTATTTTGAGGAATATTAGCTTAAGATATGTAAAAGTGTAATAATTTTTTTTCCTGAGCTCAGTACACTTATTTTCCGGGTGAACCCTGTATATGATACTATAGTGCAAATGCTTGCTCATGGTTCATATAATTATTATACTGCCAAACACTGTAGCTGTAACTTGCAGGGTATCATACAATATATGATAATACTCTCAACCATTATGACAAGAAGGATAACCTCATATAATGATAAAATCTTAGGCGGTTTCCAAGTACTTTTGGACGGACCAAGGGAAATACACACATAATTGACAAATTTTGTAATTAGGAAAATGATGCATAGATTACAGTATGAAAAATTATATGCACGATTTTGGAGAGCTATCCAAGAATTTTTTTCAGTATTGAAAGAATATTGCTCTTCGTCCAAAGGCATGCCAAGGAACTGGTTACATTGATTAAATCCTATTTTCAAAACTTAATTTTTAATTTTTGGGTGAAAGAGCATGTGTAGAGAATTGGAAAAGACCTGAGGAGTAAATCAGGGTGATTTCCTAACCCATATATTGCTAATTTCAACAATTTAACGCACTATTGGTAAACTCAAAATAAAAATGTTAAGAACAAAATTAGGCAATGGGATACATATTATGATAACCTATTTTCAACGTGTGATCAAAAAAAGAGCGGACTGATTTTATTCAGCGCAAACCTTTCAGCGGATCGAAACGAGACGCAGTGTGCCGTCTAGCGACACTTCTGACGACTAAAACGACAGGTGTTGCGTTTGTTTACGACAAGTCGTGACGCAGCAGCAGCGGTACTAGTCTTAACCTGTTCCTCTCCGCGTGCAGCGTGAGCAATGAAAGAGCTAGAGGAACAGCGTGTGTGCGTGGAATTTTGTTTCAAACTTGACAAAATACTACTGAGACATTTGGAATGATTCAGCAAGCCCTTTTAAATAAAGGTATGTGTCGAAGTCAGTGTTTTGAGGGGTACAGTCGTTTTAAATCAGGCAGAACCTCGACAGATGAAGATTCGCGACCGCGGGCGGTCTTCCACTTCGACAGACCCCAACCATGTCATATTGGTGAACGATTTGGTGCGCACAAATCGCCGTTTAACTGACAGGGAGATAGCCGAGGAAGTGACTATTCATTTTTGATCCCGTCAAACAATTTTGACAGACATTTTGGGTATGATGTGCGTCGCATCAAAATTCGTCCCGCGGGTGCTGACTAATGAACAAAAACGTGGATTTTGTAAGGAACTACTGGATCGAGCCAATGCCGACCCAGAGTCTCTTAAAACCATGGTAACCGGTGATGAAGCCTAGGTTTACGGTAATGATGCTGCGATATAGATCCGGTCTTCTCAGTGGAAAGGTCCTCATTCTCCGCGACCAAAGAAAGCTCGCATATCCCGGTGAAATGTGAAGGTCATGCTAGTGTGTTCCTTCGATTGGCAAGGGCTGATTCATTACGGATACGTCTAATAGGCTGAGGGCGGCAGTGAGCCTAAAGTGGCCGGACAAGTGGAGAAACAATGCTTGGCGTTTCCACCACGGTAACGCTTCGGCTCACACGGCGCTGATCGTGACAGAGTTTTTCACCAAAACCAGGACTTCCGTGATCCCGCAGCCACCCTACTCTCCAGACGTGGCTCCATCAGACTTTTTTGTTTCCAAAGTTAAAATCAACCTTGAAAGGGTCCCGATTCGACTCTATTGCGGACATTAAATGTAATTGTACGGCGGATCTGAAGAGGATCCCTAAGGCGGCTTACCAGGCAGGGTTCGAGAGCTGGAAGAAACGTTGGCAAAGGTGTGTCGTCAGCCTAGGTATGTACTTTGAAGGTGACAAGTTCGATTAAGCTGTATCCATCGAAATAAACAAGTTATAAAATCAGTTCTGTCTTTTTTTGACTACACCTTGTATGCCATCAAGAAATGAACCGATCTAGAAGGGGACAGTCATGAGTTTAGGATGAAAAGCACAAAAAATGGGAGTAAGAGCAAATGAGAGGAAAACAAAGTTTATGAATTTGTGGCCAAATAGAAGAAATGGCAGACAAACTTGGAGTAATATGTATTTGTACAAGTGGTTCAACTTAAATATGTTAAGGGAAGAATCTCAGTACTAACAATGATATAAGTAGCATTGTTTATTACAGTATTAATTGTGATGAATAGGTTTTTTCATAGATTAGCATCATTATTCAAGTGAATATAACATTAGAATAGAATAGATATACAACATTTATGAAGCATTTAATTACTGAATGCAATTAGTCTCATATGAGTGTGAAACTTTGACTCTACTAGAATCATTAATATTACTTTACATGGTGACCTAAGACATTTTGTAATAAATATATGGAGTAAGGTATGTGAGTTCCTAGAGAATAAGATGGCTGTGTCGTATCTAAATACTTACCGGAGCCAGGATAATAATATTAATAGAGCGTGGAAGAGTCCAAGCACTTGGGATAAGAGGGCCGAGAAGGAGATCCTCAAGAAAGGGGGAGAGATTTTTAAGGGGTGCGGGCTTAGAAATTGGAGAGAAACTGTCAAAAATAGACAGGGAGAAAAATTGTCAGGGGAGCTGAATTCTATCATGGGATGGAGCTTTAGGGTTATGACGACCTACCACGTCACAAATTTTTATTGATAATTCACATTAAGTGCATGCGGAAGTATTCGCATGCATGCATAAAAAGTTTTTCACTTTTTTTCTGAGACAGTTTTTGCCAAGTAAGCAGCCATAACTAAGTTTTGATTATGTGGCTCTTAACGTGAAAACCCTCAGAAGATATTTGCGCGCTCCCAAGTCTGAAAGGATAGGATTTTTCAAATCGTGGGCCATTTTATTTTTCCTCCCTCTGAAATGAATACCCCTTCCATAAAAGCATTTAGAATTATTGCAATTGGAAAGTAGTATTACTTAAATTCATGGTACTTATTTTCCATATTGGACCAAAGACCGAGGTTATGCTCTTTGAAAGTACTTTGCCCGAGTTTCAGTCAGTCCTCTCCACAAAGTTCCATCCCAGTTTGTCGGGGCAGCTAAGGTGAATCTGATTGAAAACATTAATGATTATTTAATTGGTAGAAAAAATTCCTTTTCGAAGGGTAAGGACTATGTGGTAATGTGTTTTAATGGAAATTAGTGCTGATTTCATCAAATTTCAAGTCCAGGAAATTGAATAACTTGCTGAACTTGACATCTTGGCAAGGATGCTAGACTTATTGCGCCAAATGTATTATTTATAACTTTGAGAAAGCTTTTAAAGTGATCATTAAGAAAAGTTTTGTTTTCTCCATTTGCGAACTTCTCTAATTTGATGAAGAATAATCGATGACTAAATGGCTTTTTTCCACTTTCTGATGGCAACTTCCACCAAAACCTTTACCTAATTTTGTTATATCTTTTTGCCTTTTGAAAGAATTTTAAAACTAGCATTTTTAAAATGTCTTTCAAGAACGTGTTTTTTAAAACACACAGGCAAGGCTATTAGTTTGTGAAACACCGTAACAAACATAAATTGGTGTTTTTATAGAGCACTCTATTTTTCTACAGCAATAATTACGTAATGCAGTACGGAACACGAGGGGTTTCATAAATGTCACCTTTATCTCTTTTTGATTTTAGGAAAATGCTGAAATAGTGAAAATCCATGCAAGCTACCCAATTTCTAGTACACTCTTGTCATTTCGAAAAGTTTGGTTGCTCGTCATTCCGGTCTCCGCATATTTTTCCCATAAAAATTAATGAGTAGAATGCTAACGTTTTTATGCTCCGATATTGAAGTTTTATCGCTCATTTGTCTCAAATTTGAATCATTCCGCTGGAAGGTGACAGCAACGCATCTTCTCATTGCAAAGTACTAGCAGAGATCGCTGCTTGCATACCGATGGAAACATCAAATGCCCTGGGCAAAAATGATTTAAATCAAATGCTAGGGGAACTCTGGCTGCCAGTAGCAATTTCAAATTGACGATTAAGGAATTATCAAGGTCTTATCCAGATTTTGAGGTTTTCGGTTATAGAGAGAACTTTATGAAAATAATGATGTGATATTTATATTAATAGAATTGTTTATTGCTTCATGATGGAAATGGATGAACTTAAACAATGAAAAAGGGAAAAGAATGTACAGAAAACAGAGTGATAAACTAGAGTCAAGAAAATGTGATGGAATGATAAGTACGAGGATATGTATAAAGTGCTGACAGGGAAAGTAAAAGCGTTATATAAAAAGGTAAGAGTTATGCAATATCAAAAATCAAATTTTTCTTTATTGTTAGTTGCAAAATATATATAATTTAATTAAAATTAGGTAGATAATGACAGTTATTCGTGCATAAAAACGTGTATATTGTTGTACTCGTTTATTATCATGAAATACGTCTGTACACATTTACATCCACACAATACCCCTCAAGTTGCTGAATAAGCGTGTAGTGAATAGTGTTAATGCACCAACCATGCATGAAAAAATATTAGTCTCTACATTCATTTGAATAAATTTAAGCTCATATACAAGGCACTCGTGAACATACACATAAAGAGTGCGTTCCATAAGTAATGCAATTAAATTTTATGCACCGCTCCTATTGGTTGAATTGGAATTAAACTGCTGAAATAGGTGAAAGGGACGCTAAGCTATAGGGTCGCACCCAAAAGTGGTAGGACTGATTTTCTCTGGCGCGAACGGAGCGGTGGAGGCGGTCTGCCTGGCAGGATAAGGTGGATGGGGCTCTTAGCAACAGACCGACACCAACCCCAGTCGCCTGCGGCCTGTAGTTGAGTGAGGACACCGTTTTTAGTGAAGCAAGTTTTTTGTCCGCGTCGAAAAACAAAAGGAATCTGAATTTAGAGCAACGTTATTCCGTGAAGTTTTGTGCGAAACTCGGGAAGACGGCAACTGACACGAATCAGCAAGAACTGACACGAATGTGGACAGAGTGAGGACACTGCTGAACACAGACCGACGCTTAACCAGTGAAGAAATTGCAGACCAGTTGGGTCTGTCTGCATCCAACGTCCAACGCATTATTTCACAGGAAAAGAGTCCTACCGGTCATCGCAAACTGCTGGGTGCTTCATCATGACAACGCGCCATGCCATGGCGCGCTCGTCGTCAGACAGCTCCTGGCCAAATACGGCGTTGCCACGTTTCCGCACCCGCCCTATCCTCCCGATCTGGCACCACCGGACTTCTTCTTCTTCCCCCTGATGAAAAGACAGCTCAAGGGACGACGTTTTGACTCGATAAAGGCCGTTCAAGAGGCTTCGACGAGGGTCATCAGCGGCATCCCGAATAAAATTTCCAGCGGGCGTACGGGGAATGGGAGCAACGTTATACTAAATGTGTAGCAGCTCAAGGAACATACTTTGAAGATTATTAAGTCGATGTAAGTATATCGTCAATAAAATTCTTGTAAAAAAAATCAGTCCTACCACTTTTGGGTGCGACCCTGTATGCCGAAAAACTGGTCTTAGTGCTCTCTAAGCTGTTACGGCAGGAAGTCAGTTGTCGTAAACCTCTGCGCGCCGACCGTATCACGAAATACCAACCGATCGGAAATTTCAAATGAAATTTGCAATGTATTGAAAATGAACCTGATTATTTGGACAACGTCATCACTGGTGATGAAATCTGGGTTTTTGAATACGACCCAGAAACAAAACGCCAGCGCTCTGAGTGGCACACCAACCAGTCCCCCAAGCCCAAAAAGGTAATAATAAGCAAATCAAAAGTGAAAACAATGCTCATAGTCTTTTTCGACATTAAATGAGTGGTCGATAAGGAATTTGTTCTTCAAGGACAGACAATTACCGCTGCCTACTACGTGGATGTCCTGGAAAGACTCCGAAAAAGGGTCGTCAGGACCAGAAAAGACAGCCGATACCTGGTAACTCCATCATGACAATCGGCCTTGTCACAACGCGCTACGAGTCCGCGAGTTCCTGGCCAAACACCAGGTGCCAACGCTGCCCCATCCCCCTGTAGTACTGACGTCGCCCCAACAGACTTCTATTTGTTTCCTCGGATTTAGGAAGCCCTGAAAGGAACCCGTTTTTTGTCCATAGAAGAGATCCAATCAACCGTGACGAAGACCTTACGAGAGGTCCCGGAAGTCGCCTTCCAGGCCGCATACCGGTCGTGGCAGAGTCGCTGGAAAAAATGTGTAGAGGCCCAAGGACACTATGTTGAAGAATTTTATGTTTTTGTGCAAAGACTTTCAATGAAACACTTAAAAAATAATTGCATCTATTTTGGCACGCACCCTTTACACCAGTCTATATGCATCATGTAATAATTTCTGTATTAGACTAATTTATTAACCCTTCCCATGGACTGTAAACTTGACGTGGTGGAAGGGTGTGTACATTACCATGATCCCTAGGGCTATGCTGGCGGGAGCAATGCTAATTGCTCCTGGTAGGGTAACCCATGCCAGATAGGTTTGAATGTTAGGAGCCTAACGAACGGTAGTCCGCGTCTGTCCCTCATTGAGGCGGCCACCAAGGGGTTTGACCCAAATAGGATGGCCATTGAGTGATGGTGTCACGTTAAAAACACTATTGAGGAGGGCAACGGAAAACCAACAAAATGATTCATTCCAGGGTTTTTATGATAGACAGTATTAATTCATTAGTTAGTGTATTTATTTATTAATTTATCATTACTTCGAAAACAGAACATTTTGGCCTCTACATCGGACTATTACCAGTGATAATATGGTTACATTTACAAACACCCCAGCCCTAGGTGGAGGAAAACCTACCCAGGCGGTAATTGAACCCGCGATAATTTGGTAATACGTAAATTGGCAAAGTACGAGACTTATCCGCAGCCTGTCCACGCCACAGACTGCTCAGTTGAGAGTGGCGGATGGAGAGACGGGATAGACAGTATTGATAGAAATGAGCTCTTACGGCTAGTAATATTAAATGAATGTAAAACTCCAAACTTCAACTGTTTACGGCTATTGGAGTTTTACATTCATTCAAGGGATAAACAGTGTTATGAAAAGGGGCAAGACAGGGGTGTCGGTAATACTTGTATATTTCTACGTATATATACAGAGGAAATGCTTAAAAAGGCATGGAAAGAACTGGAGATAGGAATGAAAATCGGTGGGGAATTCGTAAAATCAGTTCAAGCAAACGCTGAAAAGCCTCATATATTGTGTATCTAAAAGAAATGAAATTTTCACCCTTTTGGGACTGTTTAAGTGCCCTTTTGATTGCATATCTCAAAAACAATTATTTAAATTATTTCACTCAGAAATAATTATTTAAAACAAATTTGTTAAAACTTTCCGTTATTGGACACAATACTGATATAATAATTAGTAAACGATAATGCCAATAATTCGTTGCATTGGTGTACGTAGTTTACATTATTGACAGCAGTAAAATGTCATATCTTCATTACTTTACAACGTTGCGGCTGTCCAAAAATCTTCCCACCCTATAAAAATCGAAACCAAGAAAAAAAATAATCGTGAGATTCGGCGTGATCTCTTCGTCGTTCTCTTTTAAGGCGGTCGGTTTTGAGGGTTTAAGTTCGGCCACCGACTTCTGGAATTGGGTTGTCTAGCTTGAATGACGAAATTGCTTTGATGAAGAAAATACTGTGCGAAAGCACATCTCGATTCTCTCTTGGAAGAAATACGCCAACAAACTCGGGTGGGAATTTCCTCATTAAATGTAGAATTTATCATTCCATTCAGGGAAATATTTTCGTATAATAAGAAAAAACTTTCCCAATCACGGACAATAGTTTCGTCTCATACATTGCAACCGCGGGATGATGCGACTTTGTGGCGCAATGGTACTTATTCAGTGGGATGACCAAGATGTTTTTTAATAATTCCCAAGTAATGAGGTCGTGGAATAACCTCATCATCCTCTCACCGATAACTTTTCTCGCGTCCATCCCCACGGTCACCTTTTTACCGTATCCTCCGAAAGAGCAACCTCATTTCGTTACCTCAACGGTCGGAACTCTTTATTGAAGTTCTTCATTGCATCGTGCGTGAGGAAAAAAAGACAACAGTGAGGGAGTGAATGGAAGGTGTGGGAGAAAGAGGATGGGGCCGAAGACACATTATCTGATTTGTTGCTTCGAGGGATGGACTATCTGTCGTTCAATTCTTCGTCTCTTTCGTTCTCTATGTCTCCCTCTCTCTGTTTTCCACTCCTCACACATTTTATATTGCCTCGTCAACTGCAGGAGACACCGTCCTCTCCCGGAGGTCCTTTGTTTTGCCCGCCTCATGACACACTTCCGACGCCTGGGGCCCACGTAGTTTGAGGAGCGTTGAATCTCCGCCACATCACTCAATATCGCCACACGAAGCTGGAAATTGGCCCCCGTGTTTTATTTCCCTCGGTCGGATGACATAGAGGAGCGTTATTCCGGCGCAAATGTATCGGAATCCAAAGCTGAAGTTTTTTTGTTTTTAGTGTTCCATTGGTGGAAATCGCTAAACAACTTTAATAACTCTATATATTATCGTTTGTTAGATAAATTTATTGAAAGCTGTATGAATGAGTAAAAACATCTCAGTGCCCTTCGTGGTTTGGAGGAGATATGGAAATAAACATGTTGCACATTACATTTCTCAAAAAATATATTTCCACTGTTTTATTTTCTACCATATTTGGCAAGTTTCAGATACCTAAATATTTATGGGTAGCATTTTAAGTAAAATACTATTTTTATCGTTAATACAAATCAGAGATGCGAAAAAGACATATTAATATAATTGCCACAGAAATTGGCTTCATCTTTCTATTTGCCGTTAATTAAAAGCTCTAGAACCGCCTTGATAGAGCTCTTTGTTTGTCAATGTACAGTTGTTGAAAATATTTACGCTTTACATTTTTAAACTTATCCTTTGCCTGAAAAATTTTTATAGAGAATGGTTGTTCTATATTTCTTCGAGTTAAGATATTGGATATCCATTTCAAAAGATTTTGTACTTTTCCACAGTCGGTGGAAAATTAAAAACATTAAGAGGATATCAAATACTTCCACGGAGTAAAGCGTGAAACCATAGAATATATCACAAATGAATGTTTCGTAAAATATGAGTGATAGTGCAATTGTCAATTTATTGTAATTAACAGATATTCAGTGGTCTGCCTGTAATCCTATTCTGCCTAATGTTTATCAATTTGTCTCTTCATTTGAAGTTTGCAAGTCATTTTTTGGAATAATGGTAATGTTGATTTTCCCATTATCTTTTTGTTGTTCACATAATTTACTTCTCATTCCCGTTCATATATATTATTCCTTTGGATATATTAGGAAAATATATCGAGGCTCAAGCCTTTTTTAATACTAAGAGCATTTAGGTGTGTACTCTTAATGTGACAGTCATTTTCATTTAAAATTCTATTGTTAAATTTCGTAGCTACAAAGGGAAATGGCCAGTTGTATCATCCAACGGAAAAAACCTGGAAAAAACAATCTTCTCTCGAGACATAGTTCTGTGCACCACTCAAATATTTGTTGGAATAATAATGCCATTTAAATATTTTGAGTTTAAATAAACCACCGATATTTTTTTAGTCGTACCCATACATTCTTAATATAGATGTGTAGAACAATACGCCTTAAAATAACAATTACATCCTGGATTGAAATATCAAAGAAGATGAAAAGTCAGACAATGAGGTGATTTAGCAAATAATTTAAAAGTCCAATGAAAAAATTTCCTGTTATATTTTCGGTTCCGGTGAGGTGCCGCATGTATAACAGGAACGATTTTCAATCATTTTTTTCAAGAGCAAATCGGTTTTAAATCAGAAATATAATTATTTACACGAGTGCGTTTGATAATTAGATGGTTTAGGTAATGCAGAAGAGGCTAGGCAGAACGGTTTAGGCTATGCAAATGATGATTTGGTACCAAGTCTCGGGGTTTAAATCTTATATACCCCTTATTGTTTATCATGCGCTTATTTCCTTATTTTCCCGATTTAATTTCTTTATATATTCCTACCACGCTTTCATAAATTAAGCAACACACGGCAGTAATATTTGAACGTCTTTTAAGATCCTTAAAATAGATAAATCAACCTTAAAAGTGAATTGAAATTTGCTATCGGAATTTTTTAATGAAAGTTTTGACGCAGCGATTCATTATACTATCTATGACTTTTGTGTACATAGAAAGTAAAACTAAGGTAATTGTATTTTTGAATTAATCACACCGGAAATCTATTAATACAGCATTCATATTGCTCCAGGTATGGCTAGGAGACCTTTGGGCTAGTAAACTATCATGATTATTATTCATTTTTTCCAATGTACGAAAAATACTTTAAATTTCGTAAATACTTTAGTATTCCGTATTTAAGTACCGTGGCCCAACGTGACTTTTGCCCTAATGATTTCATATTTTTTAGTTCATATTTGTTTCGGTAATAATATTTCTTCGAATTATTTTCCTTATTATTTGGTAGTCTACCGTTTGAGGTATTTTTTGGATGACGGACACTGAATGACCACGCCGGCATTTCTTAGCCTTGGCTAACAAGACATAACCTGGCACTCCACATAGCAATAAACTGTTGTTCAATTTCGCACATAAACGGAAACCATCTCAAATTCATACCGCAGCTTTATGGTGGGTACAATTATTTTTGTCACTGCGTTCAATACAGTACACTGAGAAGATTTTGGGTTTGCTGCCGAAGGAAACGTAACCCACAAAAAAATCCACTTTGTGCCGAGGAAGAATATGATTTAAAACGCGTTTCGATCCGATCGTCGAGCGCGCGGCTTCAGGAATATTGCTGGGCCCCGGAGCCATATAAGGATGATAAGGAATTTTATCTGCATCTCAAGGGAGTGCCGCGCTTCCTGCCAAGGGTCCACGGAGTCCTCTGACCTCACCGAAATCTTCATGCAACATTAGCCCCGACGGGATATCTGGGAGGAAGGGGACGAGCCCCAGTCGCCATTCGGAGGAGCGCATTGCATAAGGGGAACAAGGGTGGAGGAGTAAGGAATATTACAGAGTTGAGATGGAAAAGGAAGCATCGCATGCACCCAAATGCCGGCGCTTGGCCGCTCGGGTGCCAAATCCCTGCATTACTCCGCTGGGATCCCTAGCGCTCATGGATCTGAGAGAGTCGCTCCCTTTTCATGAGAAATTCAATCCGGCTATAAATGGGTGCCGTGATAGGCTAGTGATTAGATGCTGACCAGAGGACCATGAGTTCAAACCCCAGGTGGCCCTTGAGGAGAGCTCAACACAAAATCCGTGGGGGGCGATTATCGGAACGCCGTATTTTCGTGGGTGTTACAGCATAACCATAGGTGGCTAAAGGAAAGGAACGCCTCCCTCCTAACCTGAATATTTGGATATCACACAGCTTAGGGTTCTGATTGAAGTAAACTTTACACTAAACTGTGTAAACCTATCATTGGCCATCGGCATTGGATATCGGAAGTTCTTGGAAGTACACACTTGAGAATGATGATAGACAATGGAAATTAAAAGCACGGGTTGGAACAAAGCAGGATTTTTTTACTAGAAAATCAAATGAAGCATGGTCAAGGTTGTGGAAACAAATAAGATTGCGTCTTTGATCGTTCCGAATACGTGAGAGGTATAAAAAATTCTAAAATCTTGGACTTAAAAATTGGGGACTAAAATATTTCGCAGAACCCTATTTAATAGAGAAAACTAAACAAAGTAAGAATTAATATTTTTTCCATCATTTTTCCAAATGATCCTATGACTAGCCTTGTAAAAAATAGAAATTAATTTATTTTACGAGTTCTTCAATTCTTCCTTTTATGTAATTTTATCCGGTGACAACCGCATAGTTAAGCCTTGTTTTTTCAATCACAATAAATTGACATTAAAATCAGAGATTTTAACGGTAAGTGAAAATCATAAAAATATTGAATGTGTTATGAAGTAATGATACGGTATCAATGTCAGCAAGTTCGATTAAATCAGGGAGAGCAGTAAAAATCACTATCCGCTTGAATGTGTCTATTGTTATTTGTTGCTCTTGATTGATCTCAGTGGCTAGTACACGTAATGAGCTATTGCAAGCTGGCGAACGGATCGTAATCTGCGCATTTGCAGTTGCTATATACAGTGTGATAAAGATCAATTTGCAAATCGAAACGAATGAAAACCCTCTTCATAATCCGTGAATGATGGAATGCGGTGACTAATCTTTATCGTGTTACGAATGGATATTTTATGAAGAACATATGTATTCTTTCAAATAATGAAGAATCGACATTAAAAAATAAAAATTTATCAATTTAATGATTACTTTATAGCAGCCGTAGTACTTTTTAGTCATTTCACCCCTTCATGCTTCTTTAAGCAGGTATCTTTCGCCACCAGCATCTTCTAATCCATCCGAAATATTCTTCTGTCCTTCATCTGCAGTCTTTAAGTATAATTTTAGGATATATCTTACGGTCTCAGAACGTACTCGATCCATTTTGTCTTCTCCTTTTGTCGAACTAATATTTTTTTCCTTCTTCTACTCTGCGAATTACTTCTTCGATCGCTAATCGGTCTGTACTCTGTATTTTAATCACTATATTATAGCATCAATGCCGTCATTTCTAATATTATTTCCCTTGCTGGTTCTATGATCCATGTCTCAAGGGCTTAGGAACATAATCTCATGTATAAGTTTTAAGCAAACCCGTTCAATATGTTTTTGTTTATACCAATTAGACGTAGCTAATTCTAAACATATGCACTGCACCTAGGTGATTGAAGTATATTTTCTTACATATGTATATCATTTCTTTAAAAAGTTATTCAATGTCAATATCTCAAACTAGAATGAGGCTTACTCCACTGCAGGGTAGAATGAGCAGTTTTTCGACTTGATCTTAATTTGGTTCTCCACTTGCTAGTTAAGCAAGTAACTTAGTTTCTGTTACAAGATTCGTGTTACAAATAAATTCCTCCGGTCGTAAAGGAGACATGGATAGATAATTACTTAAATTCTTTACTCATGAATCTATTTTTGCGTGCTAGGTCTTTTTGATATTTACTGAAAATGAGAAGACAATGGACGAGTTTTGGAGAGGATATCATGCAAATTTAATGAATTATATCAATCCAGATGCCAGTAAATTCACATTTAAAAGCAAAATTCTTTGTCCCTCTATATCGATTGCTTAATAATATTTCACTTACCTACAAAATTGTAAAATTTCCGGTGACCCATTATTTCTTTATTCTGAGCAAATATCTGTTTCAGGAATAGAAAAAATATGATTTTAGCACTTAGAATGATCCAGTTGGTCTGACACAACCAAAATGTTAAAATTAAGTATATTTTTGATTGAATACTTCACGGAAATCAATAGTAGCAACAAAAATGTAGAAATCAACAGTTGAGAAATACTATTAATAAAATTTTCACTACAAAAAAATATTTGACAACAGAGAATATGATTATTTGGAAGTTCGTTTGAAAAGGATAGCTAATTATTGCAGGGTAAATAATTGTAAGAGATGAGGATAGCTTGCAGAGCAGTGGCAAAACAATTCATGAAATAGTAGCATACAATTTCATTGTACTATTTTTGTAACTTATCATTAACTTGTCCATTATACGAGTGCATTTTACGATTCACTTTTATCACATTATACAAAGCATTACAACGTCACTACTTCGTCTTCAGGTACTTGAAGATAGCTCACTTCCATCTATGTCGAAGCGCATTGTTAATCGTAACAAAAGTATATTTGAAATTCAAAAACGTAAGTTAATGGTTTAGTATGCTCCTTTATCCAAAATAATATAATCTCTGTTTTGTGGAAGTATAACAGTGTCACTGGGGGGTTCAGGCTAAAGACAGAACTGGAGAACCGAGAACATACAGCTATCATTGGCAGTTTGTAGGATGGGGAAGAGTAAACTTTTCTATATGCTATTAGGAGAAAAGGATCAAGAAAACATGTTCGGTATATTCCTTCAACATATTTAACCATATTTTCGAGGTATAGTTCAGATTTGGCATTTTTAAATTAAAAAAGTTGAAGTATATTTATTGGTGTGTGCATAGTAGCATAGGGATTAGGGTAATCTGCGAGAATTTGACCAAAATGTTTACCTTGAATGTTTGAATGAAAGATTTGGTTCCCATACTTGGTTTTCTATCCAACTAGAGTTCATTTTGTGGTTAGAGAGATGCTTTTTTTAATATATTCACCTCCAAGAACGGGACTAGCAGCCTGCGCCGATTTCTATAGAGCATTCCAGTTGACCTACATTGTCTGCAATAATATTTTAAGAACTATCCACGGATAACAACACAAATTCTTCGCGTGTGAATGGGTGGGGGATGGAGTAGAGAGAGAGAGCGAAGGAAAGTAATCGAGGCTTGATTGGATTACGTCCATGTATTCTTATTCTTCGTTTAGGGCGCCCACGCACCCGCCGTGTACAGCACTCTCGAGATATTATTCAAATGGCACGGGGCTTGTGTGCCGAAATTCATAATCGCGGAGCAGCACCCCGTGCTCTCAGGGAGTGCGAGCCCCTGAAAATTTCCATTTAAAATGCCGCTTCGCCCGCGAGAACGCCCCTTCACCCGGGACACTGCTCTTCACGGTATACGTCTGGAGGGGCGCGAGCGGCTGGGGCCGGGGGCAGGGCCCGTTTCGCGCGTTGAACACCGGCGGGGCAATGCAGAGAAGCGGTTTATCGCATATTTTGATGTCGTATCCCTACCGGCCCCACTCTCTCCCGTGTACTGCCTCCTCCTCTCTCACCGCCGTTCACAACCTCTCCGTGGAACAAAAATATTTACGCCAAAAAAATAAATTATCTTTCCCATCGGGCCTTCCGCGCTCATGTTCGCATATATCCATGGATACGCAACCATCCCAAACCTTTTCCCTCCCTTTTCCACCCCGTCACGGTCCCACCACCTTTGCCAAAACCCAGCAGATCCTCCATCCCCTCGCCCTCACTCACACACTCACCCACTACTCCGCCTCTCTTCCTCCTCCCCAACCCATGCCCACCCTTACCTATCACGTGCCCCCTCTCTCAGCTACTGCCTGCTTCGAATCCTTCCCTCCGTCCCCCGAGACGCCGTGGACCTTGAAACCTGCATACGCCGACGGGTATTATGGTCTGTGCATATAAACTGCCCCCTTTACGACTGGAAATTTTACGTGGCCCTTTCGACCGTGCGCGGCTCAAGCCCGAAATGGTTTTCCCAGGACTGCGGGCTGGTGGGAGTGAGGAAGGGAGAGCGTGGGAGAGTGTGGAGGGTGGGGGAGGTGGAGGGAAGAGGAAAGGAGGTGGTGGTTGGAGGTCGAGGGAAGAGTGGGCGAGCGAGAAATTGGGAGTGGGAGGTGGTCGAGGGCCTTGCAACAAGCCGCGGTGACAGGAACGGATAAGCGGGGAGCCCGAGACCCTCTCCACATGGAAATTTGAGGGTGGACAAGGACGAGCGGTATATAATACGTCGCCTGCATACGTGCGATGGGGAGCACCTCGTGGCGTGCCCGAACGGATGGGAATTCGCCGTTTTATTCCCAAATTTTTCGCCATCGTTAGTCGAGGTTATTAGGTAGAAGGAAAATTTCGCAATATCTAAAGATATACTTTTTTCATTCGCGGAAGGGATGGCGTAAGTTTAAGAGAATATGGTTTTTGGGAAAGGATACAGAGAATTGCTAAATTTTTATATGTGTTTCATGGAAATTATCTCCCTATTTAGGGAATCAGTGGTATTAAGGTGCTCGAACTGGTTAGCTTATTGTTCCAATTGAATTTTTATTGACGCAACTTGCCAGAATACAGTGATAACTTATGTTAAAGGGTTTGAAGATAAGCAAACTTTAAGGGTGTAGTGTAGTTAAATCATATCGTCTCTCCATCTAACTTAGGAACAGAATATGCACTCAAAAATGCTAAAAGAATGTCAGCAAAAGAAAAAGAAGAAGATGGCCATAAATAAAATAGTGGTTATTTATTTCTGTATTGCGGTAACAAGGCAAACCCATATCGCGGAGTTTGATGATGGATCATAGATTGTCAATATTTTTACGTAGTCGCAGCATTGGTAGTATCCAAGGGTTTACTTCAGGAACATGGACCTCATAAAAATATAAATAGCATTAGGATGTAAAAAAAAAGATTAATGCTTACCAAGACAAAATAAATTTTATGAATTCCCATCCGTTAATGTTGCTAGATAATAAGACTGCCCCCCCCCAAAAAAAAATATATATATAATTATATGTATAACATTACATATATATATATAATTACATACATAGTTATATATATAATTATTATATATATGTATATAATAATTGACTAAATTGGGAAAGAGTATGTCCGAATATAAATCTCATTCAGGTCTCCTTTGTGTAGGAAAACCCGTCGTTGAGTTGAAGAGTGGGGTTTTATAAATATACAACCAGCGAATTATTTATTTTAATTATTTAAGAATTTATATCGTTGCAAATAGGCAATTGTCTTGGTGGCAACGGTAAAGTCTGGCCAACGATCATTCTATTAATGCATATACATGCATACACAAGAAGAACAGACATGAGACAAAATGCTCTTATATACAATGAAACTCTCAGATTACCAACCACATCTTCACCATTACACAAGGGTTAGATTCACTCCATACCTGCAACGCTCCGTCCATCGCCGCACTCCGTCCATAATCACGCACTCTTCAATTTCATATACCGTTCAAGATCACGCACCGTTAACACATCATTCACTTTTGCAATACAACTTCTCACGCCGTGCACATCACATGCAAACGATATTTTAATAAGTGCATTAGTATAATAATCACTGATCAATGAAGCTTATCACCCAGTGGCTACTTTACACTTATTCTCAGAGCTCCCAAAATTGGATGGAAAGGGCTAAAACAAACCTAAAGGCAGCTGGTACCAATCAAAAATAGTTCTGTTTAAATAAGAATATTTTTTCTTCTCTGTTTTTTGCGTTATCATTTTTATTTTAAAATTGTAGTTTTTTCCCTTTAAGTTTCGTTTTTCTATCACGCGGCAGTGGGGAAATAAACGGAAAGGCATGGAAGGCAGAGGGTTAAAAAGGGCAGGCATCACAAGAAAGGTATTGACAAGAGATGGAGGTGCACCAGAGGTAAATAAACGTATGCATACGGTATTAATGTCGAAGAAACGTTTAGCAAGAAAGATTCCATGGATAAAGGAACGGGGAACGAGAGAGGACGGACGTTCGGTGAGAGGTGTATGACAAGTGAGGGCAAGAAGAGATCCATTGGATGAAGGATTAGTGTTGCTATACACAACATCTGTTAAAGTGTATGAAGTCATCGAAAAGCAGAAGGAACTCTGGCCATTTCCACTTAATAACGAAGGCATACAGTATTATAGAATGGCCTTTGAATACATATATTTACATTACATTTCTCTACAAAAACTTTAAAAATTTAGAAATTTTACTTTTCCAAAAAATGCCATCCTTATTTCACTCTCACACATTTTCTCTTTTTGGCAGAAAAGGTCGAAGGGAGTTATCAACGGAGGTGATCGACAGCTATGGTCACTTGTGCCATCAGGAATAGACGGCTAATTTGGTAGAGGAAAGGTTGTTCAGAAATGGGATAAGCGAAAGAGGAGAGAAATTTGGTGTCGGTATCAGCCCTGGATTAATGAAAGGCGCCGAGTGGTTACACAATTGAAATGTCTTATCTGATGAACACTGTACACTCTCCCACTTGAAGTGCCGAATCCATCATTCCAAAACGATACTCTTGTGATTCTCTTAGCTCAACAACCTTGGTTATTTCGCGAAAGTTTTCTTGACTGAATCCATTAGTTAGCGATCCGATTCAATGGTATTGGCTTGATAAAAAATTAAAGGTTATCAATAGTATCCTTTATCTATGATGAAATTTTATCTTGCCTGGAGGGATAAGAGTCTAACGAATTTTATAGCAGTCATCATTCGAGAGAGGCATGCAAGTATTTGTATTTTCTATCAGGCAGATGACCAATTTTACATATCACTAATTTCCAAATATTGAACATTGTTTGAGCACATAAAATAACAATAGTTTTAGAGACAAACAAATACATGTAATTTATGAAGTGAGTAGAATGGTTTCAGGCGTCACTTTGTGGAAGCGATTCATATTCGAAATATCGGAAAAAATACATTTTTCTTCCACATACATTTTATTATGCTCGACCTAGGTTTTGACTTACAAAGTCATCATCAGGTGATGATGGCTTTGTAAGTCGACACCTTCGTGGATGATCTGATGATGACTATGCAAGTCGAAACCTAGGTCGTACAAAATAAAATGTGCGTGGAAAAGCAAAGAATTTTCTATTCCGATATGGAGGGAGTATTAAGCAATGGTTATAAAATGCTACTTTTAACATATCGACGTTATAAAGATACGAGATAGAGAGAATTTGCTGCGACCTTGCAACGAATTACGTGAATTGAAATTAAATGAACTGAATTGGAGGTGATCAAGTTACATATTGTATTTATTGTCTTTCTACCTCTTTAATTTAGAAACCCTAATAAAATCAGTAAGATAAAAAATGATGCTGGAAATCAGCTGCTTCAAGTTTTTACTGTTCTGTTGAATTTCCGTTTTATAACTAGGCAAATTCACCTCAGTATGTTACCGTAGAGCTATTTTTGCTTTAAGGAATTTTAAAATATTCCTACGCATAGCCAAAGGGGCAACAAAACGATTACCTTAACTTTTCTATTTTTTTCACAACTTAATATTTTATAATTTCATTTTATTGCTGACAGATATGTAATCTAAATGTAATCGATCATTTTTAGCGGGCAGAAGTCGTAGTGGAAACAATTTATAATAGGTTTTATTGATATTGTTTCCTATATAAATCAAAATAAAACTAAAATCTTTGAAATAAAAAATATTGAATGAACAATTATTGTTTCACCGTAGTAAACTGTGGGAAATATTTATAATCTGCCATTTTATAATAGATACTACAATTCTTAACACTTTTACAAAGAAGAGAATAATTTTCCATTTCGGGGGAGTACTTTTCCAATTTTTGTGGAGTTGAATTATGATAACGAACTGAATTTGTGCTTATTGCTGAAACACTCTCCAGCCTAATTATGAGACATGGTTTTCATCCCATAGTTCCACATGTTACTAGAAGTTAGCGATCCTTCCGATAGTAATTGACTCATAGGTGCCGACATTCCAACTCCCTTGTTTCATGCAATTTACATTTAAAAAACATTATCTATCGCTACCGTTATCTGCGCGTTATCAAGTAGGAGGTCACAGCAGTCATATTTTCGGAATTTTCGAATAACGGGGATTTGGATGAATTTGGTGTTTTACATGATTAAGGAACAAAAACTAGTGGCACTTGTAAAGTAAAAAAAACCATTTGGGTAAAACTGCTAGAGAATTTGAGGGCTGCCGTTATACCTGGAGTATGAGAGTAACCTAATTGATATACTGATCAGCTTTTGTTTATGAATTGTAATCAATCACTACTATATAAAAATAATTAAGTTCTTAAATTATGGTAATAATGATTTTTAGTAATATATTCAATTATTTACTTGTGTTAGCTGTTTAAGTTTATCCCGGGTACACCCGGATTGGCTTGAGGGTCCGTGACAGAGTTTAGGAGTCGGAGGTCGGAAAATGGTTGAGGTACAAGCCAACACGTCATGAGAGATCATATGACAACGTCCCTTTCGACACGACTAGATACTGAACACTTTCTGTCAATATCTCTTGAATCCTCAAAAATCTATTTTCAAGGGTTAATCTACAACTTTTTCCACATTGCTGGAAAATCACGTCGTTAAGTTGGCACGTGACGAAACGTTAGTATCATGTGAAACCATACAATGAAAAGCTTACAGGCTCCGTCGTGATAGTAGGACAGTTATCGTTTTGACTACCCTTCATCATTTTCAAGGTATCAATATTTCCAAGGTTTCAAAGCATGTTAAACGATTGTGATATCTTATCTAATGGCTGACTTCTTAAAATCCTCCCTCCCCCTTACACAAACCCCCCTTTTGCTTATTGGACAAATATAAAATTATGCCCTCAAAAAATTTAAGAGTTACACGTATGTCCTAAACAATCAATAAACTTAATACCCTGTTAAAAACATTTGTTGTCTTCGGCGTACCTTTATGAAATTTGCATAACATGTTGAAATGAAATGAAATTATTGACTTTGTAATTCCACAAACTTTATTTAAAAACTCGAATCAGGTTTCGACGTTGAACGTCATCATCAGGTGATGATGACGTTCAAAGCCGAAACCTATGTCATGTTTTCAAATAAAGTGTGTGGAATCACAAAGTCAATAATTTCATTTCATTTCAATTAATCGACTGTAAGTATTTATTTGAAGCTCTCAGGCCTTATCGGACACCGAACTACACGGTGGCTGAAAAACGATGCTAGCGACAAGTTTTCTTTTTGCCGCCACTCTTCTATATATGGTAATTTTTTACTTTCATTTTTCATGTAGTGTGGTAGTCCAGTTAGTGGAAGCCTGGGCTACTGACAGGAGGGTCAGGGTTTGACTCTGAATCAGGGCACCCTCAGCTTTACCCAAGCTATGTGCTTTTTTGTTAACCAGATTTTCCTGGGAAATCACAGGCAGCGCTGGAAAAGGAACTTGACTCCTACACTGCTAATGTGTCATTAGGCTTATATTAGATGAGTTGTACCCTAAACTATCAAAACAGCCTTCGGGTTGATTATCTACAGTTATTGTTCATCGTGCACCTAGGCCTGAGGGAATCGATGGTGGCGGGAAATTTTCCTCATACTTCAATGCATGAATATGCGTCTGCTCCTTAATCACTCATTAGTTATTGTGGATTTATTTTCCAGGTCAGAAGTAAACCCTCCAAATGTCTTTTAGTCTAGCACCATGATGGTGCGACACTCTGACTTCCTAATTTTTCTTCATGACATTGAAGCCAACTCAAACCGTTTTCTCTGGAATCTCTCACCCACTCTCTCAAAAACGCTTTTCCAAGACCGGTTTAAACATAATTACAGCCGTGTATTACCTTTATATTTCCAATAAAATTATATTGTATGATTAATATTTCCAATGTTCCTTGAAAGCTACTGCCGACACTAAGGATGCTCAGTTGTTGTCGTGACGGTGACATAGTGCATCACGAAACGTGTTGTGTAAATTAAATAAGATGTAGTAATGCATAATTAATACAAGCTAGATATTTCTGTTCCTTCACTTTCCAAATTTCCCGGTTTTAGTGGTAATTACGAAGGGTTTTAGCATGCTTTGAAATGTTTATTTCTGCGATAATTTCTTCCTAATTGTTTGGGCATTGTTTGGATATCCTGCAAATCACTGAGTAAAGAGAGAAATGAGAAAACTGCGCTCACATACGCGGTAAAATTGCATTGTTTTCATTAAATGCAAATGCGTAACTCTTTCCTCATTGTGAACGAAAACAGCGACGTGCCTCGTCTCAGCTTCTACGAGGAAACACGCGAAGAGCTTAGACGGAGTAGAACAATAGCTTGGAATTTTCTAGCTAAGGAAGTGCATATTATGACTATAGAAAGTCACTCGAAGAATTATTCACCCGAAGTTAGGCCACTGTCTTTCTACTCCAAAGCTTGTCATGCGTGTAACAAGGAAGTACGAGTATTTAGTTCATCGATAGGCGAGGTAATTGTTAGTTATTAATTTCCGTATTATTTATTTTATGATCATATTTTCAGGCAATTAGAATAATAGGGGGTGTTGTTTTCTGCTGTTATAGTTACTGCAAAGAAATTTGCAGTAACTATAACAGTATTTGTAGTCTGCAAAGAAATACCTTCTGTTGACTCTCTCACTTCCACTAACCGAATTCAAATCTTCCTAACATTCATGTATTATTCATATATTTTTTATTAATGTAGCAGTGGACGTGATAGGCCGTGCTTTTAATAGATCCCAACCTATGACTTACAATAATGCTGGGACACTCTTGGTTTGATCATAGCGGCTTTTTACGAATCCGGTAGATTGAGTTCTTATTTTATTTAATTCATAAATTTAATCCAATGCAGGTTCTGAAATACCCGACATGTATTCAAGACAAGGTATAACCGACATAAGATGACACCTTTTATTTTTATTTTCATCAGAAATTTTCCTACTATTTGTTGATATATTAAACGAGCGGAGAGAATGCATCCAACCTCATTCATTGTTTTGAGTGTTTAGAAATATTTATCACGAAAATATTTGTTCATTGCACTGGTTTATTTAGCTGTAAAATTAATTAAGTTAAGTTCGCAAAATACTATAGGGGAAACACAAATAATCGGTAGTTTTGCTGGCAAACTCGTAGTCACGTTTTCCTCAATGTAACTATTAAAAAAGAAATATCGATAATTTGCTCTACTTCATTATAACGAAATATTTACCTTTACAAATCGTTTGCATTGCAAATTAAACTAGAGTAATGAGCACAAAAATATTAAACTGAAGTACCAAGGAATTTTTTGTCACTCCTTTTTTGCATCATGCATATCCTATTGGCAATAAATATTTTAATGAGATATGCTTGCTTTCATTGTTACGCGGATTCATCTATGCACGCTTTAAAAAAGGATTATTGTGAAATCGACAGAGACGAAAAAAGTTTATTTGATATTCGACGATGATTGGCTAGTATCAAATGAAAAATAAATTGAAAATATAATTGGGGAAAATATTAAATCAACTCTCAAATATACTGCATAGTTTAAATGCGCGAATAAAATGCTGTGTTTTTAATACCCTCCTATGGACTTTTTCACTGTCGCAATTTCTACGCGGTTACCTACCATTACCCGTACAATGGCCAGAAATTCTTAACATAGTAGAATTTACAAATGTGGAACAAAAGATATAAGAGATGAACTTCAACGGTTGAAATGGGGATAAAAAATATTGATTAAATGTGAAGGATAAAGTTGCTTAAAACAGCAAGATAGAAATGAAGAAATAAAGTATAGATATATGAGGCTTGTGTGAAGTAAGATGGAGGCATTTATTGGGTAAAATGGCTAATGGTTGCCGTTAAATATGGAGAACATAATGTATGTTCGCGATTAATCGCCACCGATGGCGCAAGTTACTGATGATAAATTGGGGAGAGAGCTCCAAACTATCTCCTACATTTCCACAATCAGGTGTTTACATGGGCTGGATCACGGTTCTATGGAAAGAAAGGATGCCAGAAAACCTCACGGAAATATCTTAATCAGCTAAAAAAATATTTTATATTACTAAACGACGCATGGTTGCGAATTTTTGGAGATTTTCATGTGATGTAGTAGGTGAGATAAATGTGCAGACGGCCTATTTTCTACTGTACGCTAGCTAAAAAACTTGAAACAATCGCTATGATATCGGAATAACGGAAAAAAATGTGTCGTCATTACCTTTTGTAATTTAGCGGTTAAGAAATAATTTGCCTAATGTTGCAGGGGATACTCCGGTGCTTGAAATACCCCGTTCTCCGTGGTCGATTGCCCGTATGTTAAATTTCAAACCTAATGAGCAATGCGCCAAAATAAGATATCAGCCGAACAGAGCCAATCCAGCCCAGAGAGAGAAAATGGATTTTTCGGCCTTAACGTAAATCCACCAATAATTCAAAGCTATTTAGACTGTTACTTCTAATTTTTTGTTCATTTTTTGTTTTAAGCTGCTATCTCCAACAAAATTATTCATTTGAGTAAGTGAATTATTTTACTGACACATCCTATACATGTGTTTGTTTTTGGCTAATTAAGTATACTTAATGCATTGATTATTATTTAAGTCGATTACTCTTCCGATAATTCAATAAGGAGTGCACTCACATCTCCTCTCTGACTTGGCAATTAATCTACATCTACATCTACATAATACCCCGCAAGCCGCCGCAAGGGCGTGTGGCGGGGGGTGTTAGGTCACCAACCGTAAAAAAGAAAAATACCACATGCAAAAAAACAACACGGAAAATTACACCCACAGCAGCGCACACACTCATGCAAAAATCCCTTCATCCAATACTCATGCAAACACATATACCGCAAAACAACTAAAAAACTGCACCCCATGATGCAGCACGAAAGACATCCTACAACACGGAAGCCAGGACACAACAAGCAAGAAATTGAAACATCACTACCACATGAAAATGCACCACGAAACACTCTACCCCCAAAGAGTCTCTAAATGGCAGGGAATGCGACCCAACGTTGCAGGTAGCAGGAATTAGCCCCCGCGGAGAGGGACGAGGGATTGAAAGGGAAACTTAAAAACAGATGAACAGAACATGAATGAGGTCATTCGGAAAGAATGGGTTATTATAGCAAAACACATAAGGTTAGTGGAAGAGCATGCATTTAAATACAACTAATTATTTTTTAGACGCTGAGGGTGGCAAATGGAATTTTTTCTATCTATAACCCTGCAGTTGCTATCCCGTATTGTCCGTGGGAAGAAGGAGTCCTTGAGTCGGCTAGTTCTGGCATCTATTTCCCGAATTTTATATGCATGATCCAAGCGACCAATGTATGTAGGAGTACGAATAATTTGCGAGACCTCGGTGCTGAAACATGCGGATCTAAATTTATTTAATAATTTCAATCTTGCATTGAATCGTCTTTCAGCCAATGATTCCCACCCCAAATCCATGAGCATTTCGGTGATGCTTTGCGATTTATCGTAGGAATTTTTTACAAAACGGGCTGCCCGGCGTTGAACCTTCTCAATTTCCCGAATGAGACCTTTTTCACTCGGATCCCACACGCTGCATGCGTATTCTAAATGAGGCCTTACAAGAGCGTGGTAACAACGTTATATGAATGGCTCATATCCCTCCACAGAATCGCTTATAAGGTAATTTATCCGCTACATGATATTTTTATGAACCTATCCATCCACATGAACATTTTCACAATTTTCTCTATAAGAATGAAGAAAATTATTAGGATAGTCCAATAAACGTGCGACCTATGACCATCTATAATATGGTATAAATGAATATTTCCTTTTGGATTTCATTAAATAGGCCATTTAATGCAGGCAAAGAGATATTCGTGATTTATTTCTAAATTTTTTTCAAATTTATATTACAAACGTGTGATATTGACTAGCACCATGCTGCATTAGCAAACGAAATCGGATTCGATAAGCCTCTCTTTATCACCGGGTGTACCAGTTAGCGTGTGACTTGTTTTTTCCCCACTTGACGAGCTCTAACATGGCATTTCAGTATATTTTCGAGCGCAACTGGACGGATTAGTCCTCTAAACAATTTGGAATAGTTGAAAAAACGTAGAGCTTATTGGTATAATGGTTATTAGTCTATTTAATATTTGCGTAGTTTCACTAAGCCTCCGAATTGCAAGCTGTCAGCACCGGCATTGATGCTCGGTCTATAAGTTTGCGTCATCATGTTGATGCATCAAAGAAACAAAACATGTGTTCAAAGGGATAAAAATTTGAAATTCATGCGGAAGCTTAAAAAGCGCTCAAATTTCGATAAAAAAGTTGGGACATTCGCTGTGCATTTACCATTTTGACTCTATATCGGAATAAAGGCGCCTTGGGGAGGAGGAGTAAGCAGTAGGACGGACCCGTCATTTCCATTCATGGAAAGGAGAGGTGAGCAAAAATAGCGCTGGCTCTGAAATTTTCTTTCGTACTGTCCTAGAAATAATGCTCTGCATACGAAATAAGATGAAAAACATTTGCATCGAAATCTTAATGGAATAGATTAAGTAAATTATTTCAATCTGAAGAGTGGATGACTGCAAGCCTCAATTTCCTCCTCTCTAATATTAACTTTTTTATGGCCTGATATTAGTTAATCTGAAACATTCGTTTATTATAAACATATTTGTTCCTTGGTCTTCATATTCGGATCTTTACTTTAATTTTACCAATTTTCTTAAAAACTACTCTAATATCTGAGACTTCAAAAATATATTCCGGTTTTTCTTTTCCTTTTTGAACCCTCCATGTTGCCTTGTTCTCATCCAATCTACGCATTAGCTTACTTATTTGAAATATTATCTGGCTATTTGATACTAAACATCCTAGTCTAACAGAAAGTTTAGTTTCTTCCGTGCTTCGCCTTTTAAATCAGGAAACGAAAATAGCGCCGGATATTTTATTATCTAGTAATGAATATTTTAAATAATACATAAAGAGAAAAACGGTTGTGTCAAAATTTTATGCAATGGATTTTCCCCAATTAATGATTCTGAAATAACAAGAGCTATTTACCAATGAATAAAATGAGAGAATACGATTTTTTATCTTACTACTTTTAATATTATCATAGTTTCTGTCTACAATATACCGTTCATGTTAATAAATGCATAATAATTTCTTACAGCACCGTTGTCCCTTGTCCCAAGTGCGACCTCAACAGTTCAAAGCGCCCATCTCTCTCTTACATTCTCATCACATTCTCTGAAATCTGGTGGAATGATCCAAGTTTCCGCAAGGTGACACCACGACTGCAAGAGTGTTCCTAGTACTCTTGTTTCAGGGTTTCGGTTTTTGTGAAAATGACGCATAAGTAATATAATTTCCCCAAGTATTTTATTAAGACCACGAGAATTTCATTTACGGTACTGACTTACCTATTGTTTTATCATGAAGTATTGTAATTTTTACAGATTTAATTATTAGGCCGAATTCTTGCTCCATTCAAAAAGATTTTCTAAATTGTAGGAGTGTGGTTCGTGTTTGATTGGTATATCATCACATAAATCACATAAACATTCTGCTCTCCTGATTTCAGGAAGTTGTAAATTAAAGAGCTTGACTGCTTTTTGCATGATTTACTCTTTCTAAACCTGTGCTGTATTCAGTAAGCCTAGAGGAAAGTCTTCACGATACTAACATCTGCCCTCAGATTTTGCGTATATCGAAAAAAGAGATTTTGGCCTGTAATTTCTCGGATTACCCCGCGTTTTCCTCCTTCCTCCTATCTGAGTGATGAAAATCATTTTCCAGTATCTGTGCATAGATCCTTTGGGCGTTTTCAATATTTAAAATTGCGCCATGGTGTGCAAGAGCTACAAGCACAATCATTCCTCCACTTGAGTGGTTTATAATAATTGAAATTTTTGGTGTTATAGATACAAAGATACGTGGGTGTATGGTAGCAAAAGTTCAAAGGAGGCAAAATGTTGTGTGGGAACAAACCCAAGACGCTGCGACCGAGAACCAACTGGTTTTTCCAGTGGGCAGAAGGGACTTTTATAAAAAAATTCTCGAGAACACTTGAATGAAGGAATTGACGCAGGGTAAAATTTTCGCCTACAGAAAAATATGCTGAGAAGCTGCTGCCTGAAATGTCCGTCCATCTTCTCAGAAACGTTTAAAGTTAAGGAAACACCCCTGAAGCATGAAGCATTAGACCACGAAAAAGTCGATCATATTGCATTCAACAAACATATGACATACACCTAACATATTTAGTTCTTAATTTGGGGCAAGTGTAAGCTCGTTCGTCACACGATGAAAATTTTACTCGACGTCTCTCACACAAATTGCTTGGATGTGTCTGGATGGCGTGTGCCATGCTGCCGCTCGCGCGTATTTCTCATTTTAGGTCATCCATACGCCAGCACGTCGACGAAACATACCTGCGAGTGGCGAGCGCGCACTGGGACCACCGAGGGGGAATTAATGACCGGCGATGGGATTGGAATCCTGACCTTAATAAGCCAGCCCGTGGTGGAAGTGTTACCGGGTTGGGAGAGGGATGGATTAAGAAATTCCCCGTCGGGCATTCATTACCTTGTTTGCTCCCTTCGGGAGCTAAGCCCGAGGCCTTTCTCTTGCCTCCCGATACAGGTATCCCATTTCCACGTTCCGTCTCGTGCATCCCTGCGCAAAGAACGGGAACTCTCGATACGGTCGGCTTGGTTCGGGGTTTGGGACGCTTCCCTTTTAGTATCGTTGCCACAGCTACCGAAAATAAATATGAAGCGAAACTTCCCTAATGCCGATATATTTCAAAAGTAATTGCACTACTCTTTTAAGGTTGCTTTCTGTTTTTCCATTACTAGAAATTATTTTTTTTATCATAAATTTTTTTCCGAGAGGCTCAACTTTAAAAAGAAAACTGAATGTAACCGTAAGTGCCATTACATTTATTTCAATTTTTGTTTCCGTTATGAGTTTCCGCCCGCTAGTAGGTAAAAGTTTCAGTATTTTTGCAACAAAATTCAGAACTCAGCTACCTGTATTGTGACATGGACTGAGATAAAATACCGGGATTTACTGATAAAATGAAGGGGATAATTAAATTATATTCCCAGGGTAATTTGTTTCATTTACAATGAACAAAAGAGTGATGTCAATGTCATAATATTCTAATTAAATGATTAGTCGTTAATGAATACCTAATATATATGGCTATTTCTTGAGAAACCAAATTGAGTGTGGAGATTCTCCCGTTTCTTCATCGATGAATGACCATTGGATTCCGGAAGGGGAATCCCAATCCTCTATTAAAACTCGATCAAGAAAACAGCTGGTTGCCGATCATTTGAATCATCTACCTTGGTAATAACAGTATGAGGATTCATTTCCCTTCAAAACTCTCTTTTGACGTGAAAAATCACTCTTGTGAAACATGGTGTCGAAGCATCAGTATTTTTTCTAGCTTGCCTTGCATTTCATGAGGTTCTCTTTATTCGGTTTAGCAGGATTTCTATTTGTTTTTTATTAATGTGAGTTTTTAATCAAACTTATCTCTTCTTATTTAAAGATATTTTTTCGTATTCAGCACAAATATGGCAATAAATGTGCCCTCAATCGTAATTACAACCTCTCAACAGGGCTGTAATATAAGTTATGAAACAGCAAGGTGTCATCAACGAATTACTTTCTAATTTAAATGTCATTTTTATAAAAAATTGATTCGACCGAAGGACGAAGCTATTATTAAAAAATGGAGAAAATGAGGAAAAGACCTCAGCGCTCTGCCGTTTACAATTGGCTCGCTATTCCTTAGTATGGAACGCACGACCTTGATCCATATCCGTAAATCAATAAAAAATGGCGTTCCTCTACGCCTGAGCATGACTCTACGGGTGTGACCCGCAAGGTCAATTTCCTAGGAGATCTAATTTCCTTCTGCATTCTCATATCTTGATAAGTTCCTTCTTCTCTACTACCTATACCTACTACCGGTCTTAATCTACACCCATCTCCCATCTCACATTTTATGTAAGTACTGAATCCTTTTTTGCATACTTCTCTGTCTTTTTAACATTCATTGTTCAGAAGGTAATCCGTGTCCTTAGGTTTTTGCTAGTCCTCTCACATTGTGATAACTTTATCTACGATTCCTTGAACGCAGAATTTATTTTTCCCTTCCATATGCTTTATATTTGTTCCTGTCAAAATTCCACCAATAGTTACTTTCTCTCAATTTTAGTGGTTGATTTACAACAGCGCTTTTTTTGTATTCCGTTTTTATCATTTACTTAGTATCAATTCATTTATTATTCTGAGATTCATATTATTTTTATCTCTTATTATCATATTTCCTATTGAACTGTAGTTTTTGGTGAAATTAAGAATACAAAGCAACTTTCCACTGTCCTTTATCAGCATACAACCGGTTTCAACGCTCAAGCGTCATCATCTGAGCGTTGAAACCGGTTGTACGCTAATAAAGGACGGTGGGAAGTTACTTTGTATTCTTAATTTCATTAAAATGAATTTCCACAAGGTTGAGCCAGGAACAATTAAATATTTAGTAGTTTTTGGTATTTTACCCTCTCCTACACACAACTTGCGTTCTTCTTTTGTCACAAATTATACTTTTTAATGATAGTTTTTAAAGAGTTATATTATTTTATTATGATCCCCTCACTGTATCACAAAATCCTGGCCAAAATATTACCCTCCTTTCTTTTCGTCTTTGCTGGTATCTTCTTACTCCTTTTGCAAGCGATTTTCTCCGTCATAAAATCGTACCCAGCACTCCATTGGTGTCCTCGCTTACTTAACCGTTTTTATGACCTCATTCACTGTTTTCCCTAAATGTCTCCACAGATTTTTAACTCTCAAAACGTTTTAAAAATCTAGATATTCATGTATAGTATTCACAAAGTTGAATTTATATGTTTCCACTGAATTGCACCAATTAAATGTGACTTTCTCGAGTCATCGCTTGGAAATATTAAAGAGTGAGACTCAGTAATTACTGGTAACAACTGCATTTAAAGAAAATAAATTTGATTTACTGCAAGTAATGTATAATACAACTAAGTATAACAGTAATTAACTTATATTTGCTACTTTCATCCACAGATGGGAGAAAAACATACGCATTACACAAAAAAAATAACTAAAGCTTTTTTCATACACAATGAGGTATTACGAGTACATACCTTTAAATTTAAAAAAGTGGACTCTTTTGTCTGTTGTACATAAAAAATTCTGTTTGGCAGCTGATTTTATAACAGATTTTGGTTTCCATTTTCTACATAATTGGCCCAATTCCAAATCAGCGTCATAATGTGTAAATTTGAAAATATAAATTAGAATACTTTTTTCCGCTAAGATAGGTGACTTTTTTGTTACTATGTTAGTATTTCTAATCATTATGAAAAACTATTACCCTATCAGGGCAGATTTCATTCTATATTGTTCCTTTCTAACAAAACAGGTGGGAGGACTTCTTCCGTAATGATGTTTTTGAAGACAATTCCTGGAATTATTCAGATTCTAACGTAGTAATCTAAGGAAAGGAAAAGTTCTGTTTACCTGCATTGCTCGGAAAAACTTGCTCCATGAGCAATGAAGCTTGAGCACGCGACTCTTTATATTTATTATATAGTATGTTTTCCTCTATTGTCTTTTTTATTCCGTTATTTTTCTATCTTTACGCTGTAGCCGGCGTATGTACATAATTACAACAAATGACATTCATTTCTGAGTAGTATCCAGTAAAACAGTGATTCTAAGTTCTTTATCATGCCTCACTATTCCTCACCTATATCCACGACAATATTTCACCATGATTTATCTTCTTTAAGTTAAAACCATAAGCAATATTAAAGTCTCCTTTAGGTTCAACAAATTCTGTTTGAGTCCACAATCTACAGTATTTTCACGTAATTCCTCGCTATTTTCTCATGAGTGGAAATTTTTCTTTCTCGCAAACACCCTCGTAGCTACTTCGGGCAATGCTTGTTCAACGATATTATACTGCTGCCATTGTTGGAAAATGGATTCTGTTGGTCTCTTATATGAGTCTCATTCCTCAGATTTCAATCTCGACGATTCAATATTTTAGTGTATCCTATAATCCGGTGCGGAAAGAATCCGTGGCATGTAAATGTTTAGCCTTTGTAATGTTATTGCTTAAGTTTCGGAGCCGGCGATGAGTATAAAAACGATGCTCAGGGAATTCTCTTTGCCCGAAATGCTTTCACCTTAGAATTTTTCCGTTCGTTGAACTGCAAAGTATTCGCTTTTGCTTAACTAGGGAACCCTAAAACTTTTTTTGTTTTCGTCCGACTTCCACAGTCAGGGCTTAGGGGACATCCCTTCTGCTGTCATTAAGTTGACGCTATTCCTGCCCCTCTCCACCCTTCTTCATCATCGCTCATCCCCCTCCCTTCGTATTAGGCACTCGGCGAGGGGACACTTGTGTGGTTTAAAGCTCGAATGTGTGCGAGAGACGACGGTAGGGTTGGAGAAAGGTATTTTACGTGGACGTGGATGCGCGTTGGGGCTGTCTCCTTCCGCCGCCGCCTCACCCCTGATTGCCTGGAGGGTCGCCGGTGTTGGGACGTGGCTTTCGGGAATCGTTCAATAAGGGCCGCCCTCCTAACACGACCCGCCTTGCCTCGGCTCGGGGGTCCTCGGTGATGCGAAGGGCGGAATGGTGAATGTCGGTTATCCCCGTGGGAGTAATAATTCGCCAGAGTGTTGAAGTCATCGTTTCCTAGAGAGTTCTGTTCGTGATCCATAGACGTGCACAATGATGAATGACAACGAAACGGAAACTGCCATGCTTTCAGCAATGGGCTTAGTAAATTCCAATTATAGAGGGCCCCAAAATATAATCGTTTATTGACCGAAGAATTTAACACAATGTGTCTTGTAAATTATTTCATCCGAGCAAGCCTAGAGAACATTTTTTCTCTGAACCATGCAATGAAATCTGCTTTGAATCACTCATTAGGAGTAAAAGTTATGTTTCGTCTTTGAGGTAATTGACGTTTATGCGATATGACAACAACTGGAACGGCGTTTGAAGTACATATGATTATATGATTAAACACTTAAGTTACAAAATTGATTATAAAAAATTGAGTGATAGATGTTACGTGCTGGTCGAGCGAAGCACGGTGCTTTATTATTATCGGAGTATATTAGCATGGAGCGCCAAATATATTAAGCATATTATGAAAAATTTAAATATCCGAATGGTAATTCCCATATTCATTTATTCCCATATCATTTAGCCCAACAAGACATGTATGGGCACTATTATGTCGGCAGAGACCTGATAAGAAAAAGAAACTAAATATAAAACGAATAAATATAAATATAAATATAACATTTGTTAAAATATTTTAAATGAGTGGCTTTAACCAGAGCCAAAGTTAGTAAATTGAGGATACCACATATTTTGAAACTCTTATAAGAGGCATGCATCAATTATTACGGCTTTTAATGGTATGAAGAATTGTTAGATAACATAAATAAATTAGGTGTCTTAAATAAAGTTAATTCTACAGAATCCAAGAATGGTCAAAAACCTTGTTTAAAGCCTGGTAGGACGAATTTTATATCATAGTTACACCATCAGATAATAAAATAATAAGCAATTAGCTTTTCAAACTAAAACTTTAAAACTTTTCAAATTACATTTCAATTGTAATTCGCGGTTCACAGAAAATATAGTATGCGGCTTTTTCATCGCATTTTCAAAAAATAACCTACACTGCATTTTTGTCTTGATAATCCAAATTCATTGCCAACAAAGTTCTACATTTCACGCAATAATAACACAAAATACTCGGTCAGGTATTTTCAAACATTCTTTCTTCTTTCTAGACGTCTTCCTTAACCATAAAATACGGTATATTGTATATAAAATTTGATGCTCCTTGATTAATTATGTTTTAACTGAGTGTTTCGATCTTTTCTGAGTTTGTTTCTCCTCTTTTGCAAAAAAAGGCTTATCAAGCAATTACTTGTTATTTTTTCGAGGTCTTTCCCATGCTCCAGTAAATTCCTGCTAGATTTGTTCTATTCACAACATAAGTTGCTATGCCAAATTAAATGTGTTTTACTTTATTTACTTTTGCTGTACAGCTTTCTGTTTTTTCATGTTAGCTGTTTCCTCCTCAATATAACAGATAATGGGCAAATAACCATATCCTTGTCTATTTCTTTCTTTACTTCTTCGTACTTTTTGTGTGTTGAAGGAACATATAATCATTGGCAACTACAATGCATGGGATATATAAATACTAACCCATTTTCGTATGTCCCTTTTATTCAGCATAGGACAATGTCTTCTATTCTGGCAAAAAGTTAAGTTATCTCAATAAAATGGAAAGAATTTGCTTAATTTTCTCTATAAAAGTTGAATTTTATGCCACTAGATCCGATACTCCGGTGAAACATGGTTTCCCTCTGCAATGCTCCTCTTTAAATTTTTTTATTCCACTGTTTTAAGTGAAAATTTTACCTTGTCATAATACTACTGTCATGTTGATTCATCTTTTTTTCTTAATATTTGAAGCTTTTGTTGTATGAAGTTTAAGGAGGTCAAATTATTTCCTGTTTTCCTCAGTTTTACCAACCTCTAAAAACTGTTTTATGTCTGGTATTAATTTGAAAATTTTGGGTAGCACTAATATTTCGAACTGTATTTCACTAAAATATTGTCAATTTGGATTATTTGTCTGTGCTTCGTAATTTTGAAACTATCTTTTTGACAGGGAATTAAATAAAATGAATTTTAGGCAGCTGTGCCTTAAGTGGCGTTAAATTTCTAATAGCTCAATATTTTAGCCTCCTTCCCTCATCCAATCTGTATTTTATTACTATCACTTTCTTACCCTTCCATGTATTGTGCCTGACGCAAATACCATTCGTTTTTTTTTTAAAACCTCTCATGATATCTTCTTTCGCTTAATTATAATTTCATGCAGACATGCTTACTTGAACCACGGTCATTAAGATTCTATTTTATCTAAAATATTATTTGTAATGAACAGGAGAAACTTTTCTTTCTCTTAACATTCATTCTGGCCATGTTTCTGGATCTGATTTTTTCCCGCCTCAGCAATTTCGTCCAGTTTCAATTCAAAACACTTTGTTGCTTTTGTTGTTCAGAACTAAGGTATTTATTCTATTGATATCTTAAAACTTAAGTTCATTTTATTCCAATTTTTTTATTCACCAACATTCAGCAACTTTTAAGCCCTTTTACATATTACGCATCATACTTAAATCCTCTTTAATTTTGTCCATTAATTTGAAGTCTCTCCTGGGAAGTATCTCCGGAAATGTAACTTGGTTGGGGGACAAGCGAGTTTGGGAAGCAAGGTGATTCCATCATATCTATACTTTAACCAGTAAATGAAAAAACATTAGGTGTTCCACAATGCCACAGTTGCAGGCGTAATATAGTGGAAGTCCTTCATGATGAAAGAAGACACTTTACTTTCCAAATAGATTTTTTTATCACGATCTAGGTTTCGCTACAGTGAAACATCTTCAGGTAAAATGATAATTTTTGAACACACATATGCTCGAAAAGAGGGGATTGGAGGAGGAGAGAACAACCAAAGGATCTCTCCTCCATTTATCTTTGGGTTGTTCTCTCCTCCTCCCTTCCCCTATTTCCCAGCTTTTGGGTATGCATGTGTGTGTGTGTGTATATATATATATATATATACATACACACACACACATACATACATATATATATATATATATATATATATTATGTATAAAATTTAGCTAGTGGACACAGACAAAAACACACAAAAGGAAAAGAAGCTCACTTCTTCTTTCTTCTTTTTTGTGTGTTTTTGTGTTTTGGTTTGTGTCCACTAGTGCTAAATTTTATGCCTAATTATTCACCTCTGTGAGGCTTTCAAAAAAGTGTATAAATATATATATATATTTTCTTATTTTTTTATTTTTTTTATTTTTATTTTATTTATTTTTATAACTTTCATCACAGATGTGCCACAGTGTTTTGGAAAAACATTGTAATATTCCGTGTACTTCCAGATCATAACACGATAGCAGTCAAATTCAATCTCACCTTCAGCAAAGAGGATATTACTGTTAATCCTTAGGCCACCACGACGTCTATCTGATCATGTTGCTTCCGGGAATTACCGTCGCATAGGCTGTTGATGGACAACTGTTTCGCCCCCAGTCCTGAAGGCGTCTTCAGGTAGGGGTGGCCTCCGGAATTGAGGGGAAAACAGTTCCCCATCAACACACTGTACAGACAACTTGTTCATACCTATGTCTTTGGAGGTGGAGCTCATTAGGTGTATGTCCAAGTTTTCCCCTTTCCCCTTCCCCTTTTTTTTCCCCTTCTAATTTTTACGTTATTGGATAGATTTTTACTGCATTTGTAGGTGCATGTGTATATGAATGTCAGTTGATAGGATATGTATTTTCATACTTTTAAGTTAAAAAAGTTTTTGTATGAATATATGCATACACCTCTTTGGGTGTAGGTAAGCATGATTTTGCTGGTTTTGCATGTGGTTTTATCCTCTTTTAGTGGGGACCTAATACCCCAGCCACACGCCCCTGCGGTGGATTACGGGGTATTATGCAGCTGTAGATGAGATCTCATACAAAGGACTTCTGAGCTCTTTTCAGAATTATTTGCGTCCATTATTTACGGCTGAATATTAACGGGACTCGAACCTCGGATCTTTCCACTTGCCGGGCGGATGCTCTTAACCACTTGAGCTATCGAGGAAACGTAATTTACCCTGAGATCCGTGGGTCAAGGAAATATTTTTACTCTTGTGATCCGTTCGATTCCGCCTTCCCCACCTTTATTGTGTTCGTCCTTTATATGTGTTCCTATCCCTTTTCCTTATATCTGTTTCTGTATATATGAGTATTTATTCCCCGTTTGGCGGGATTTCGTGTTTGAATGTGTATATATATATATATATATATATATATATATATATATATATATATATATATATATATATATATATATATATATATATAATGCTGCGCTAAAAGAAAAAAAACATGCAACCAAGAGATTTGAGTGAATTTCAGCTTAAACAAACATGTTTTAGGCGTGGGACCAGCTATAGGTAATAATTCATAACTGATGTGGCGTAGAAACTACTCACTTATTTGTAATTCAATTTGCATCGTCATTATGTCTTATGATTACCATGCATAACTTCACCTTGGTCGACAGACTCCAATGCACTGGAATTAGCAAGGCATATTGTAGGGCGAAGGCGTCTAGGACCAGTGTATAATTCTGATGTGATAGTTTTGGACAAGAACCAAAAGGAGTATGTGTTCCATCTGCCGACCTACCATTACAGATAACTTGGGGCGGGGTGGAAGAGCATACGAAATATATTGCAGTCCAACAAAACTCAGGAAAATTAAAAGTCAAAGGCAAGCCACTTCGGTCCCCACGTTCTCTTTTGTGCATTTAAATTAATCATTAAATCCTTCAAAGACAAAACTTTTATTTAATTTGAGTCATTCTCGACAAAATTTATTTTCTAGGATGCATTAATATATATGGCACTCAATCATGCCACGTTAATCAAAGATACATATCTCTTGTATTTAAGCAAAGTTAATATAATTTTGTAGGAAGCTGATTAATATATCTTTCATCAATACCACGCATACCAATATGTGCTAGATTTTTTCATGAAGAGCTACTGAAGGGAATGTTCTTGAAGGGCTATTGAGTTCACAAAATAATTAATTAATTCAATATTAATGGATTTGATTATAATGTTTTAATAAAACAACATGAAACGTGGAAACAAAATTGGAACTGGAATTTAATAAAGTCCAATATACTAGCGTATGCAGGAAACCTTATTTCATTTTATTGAAAGGGAAAACTAGGAGATATATTTTAGACAACCTGGCTCGAAAATACCAAATATATATCAAATTTATTTGCATGTTAAGTGAATCTTACCGTCCACAGTGAATAACTTTGTACGCTATTAGTGTAATTAAATGAAAATAGTTTCCATTAGTAAATATATCAATACTACTTTGCAGTAAGCTGATATCAGCCTCAAAAGGGGCATTATTTTGAATGATATTGCGTATTGAAAAGTTTTTACTCCACCAGGAAACTTTTCAGTTGCCCATTAGAATTAACGTTGCCCTTCACATTTTACGTGATAATGCACGTTTACCATTTCTATTCAATGGAAAGATTAATATTTATAATTTATCAGAAAGAAATTATGAAACAATATGACGCTAAATCCATTATGAACTAGGAATATCGCGAAAAATTTTATTAAATTTTGAAAAAATGGGGTGCACCGAACCCCCTTATTTTTCTACCCTAATTATAAAATATTCTGGGCTCAGTTTGATATTTAGTATCACAGAAGTTAATTTTTCCAATACTTTTCAATAATATTTAGCCCTTAGTAACTTATTAATCCTGTTAAAACTCAGTTAGTCGAATATTCATTAATGAAGTCATAAGATATTTAAATAAAAAAAATAAATAGAGAAAACAACATTAATATGGAAAAATACAACTATATTAAGAACAAAAATTTAAAAAATTTCTTTAAAAAATATTATACGCATACAAAAATAATTTATTTTTGAGGAAGGTGAAAAAAAATTGAAGCAAGGGAAGATGTCGGAGCAAGGAACCAAGATTAGTAGACAAGAAAAGCTCGCAGGCATTCAAAATTTTATTCTTGGCCTGATAGCCTATGATGATGTTACTTTATTTACGGGTTTTTTACTCTAATAGCTGTGTAAAAGATTAATACAAAGATTTATTAAAGCTATTGCCTTCCGTTTTGTTTTTCAAAACCATCATCCTCAATTGATTTAATTCTTAATGCCCATCCTTAAGGCGCCCTATTAATTCCGTAATGCCATAACTACCCTATTTAAATTTTATGCCGTTGGAATATTAGTCGTACCAAAATACTACTCGTGGAATTTGAGCTTCCATTTCATAACATTCTGTTACCTCTGCTTCCACTAAAGTAATTTATATTTTAATTTTCAAAATAAGTAATTTTTATTCAATTTATCATAATTAGTAATAAAAACTTGCCATAGTTGTCATTTGAAGTTCAACACGTTATTCAAGAGAAGATTTCATACCGCATATTTTGCAAACAACGCAATTAGTTCATTATACCCTGGGTACTTCTTGCTAATAATCACTATTTTCCTTTCTCTATCAACAATGGTTACTCTTAGAATCTTTGATAAATTCACAAGACATTCTTAAAGCAAACTTTATTTTAGCAGGATTGCTAAAGTAAATAAGTCCGATGCCAACACACAGAGCTAAGGTACCAACATCGACCGCCCATCAAAGAATTCCGAATTTTGGGTTGACCTCTTCGTAGATAAAGAGATTAGTCACGAAGTTAGCAAATGCATTCAACAAATAATCAATCTTGGATACGAAGCAAGGGCACATGAGATTATGGATCAGTCCTTGGGTACGAGGGAACGCTGCAAATACTAGACATCCCGTTAATTAATCCCAGGCCGTTAATATTCAGCCGTAAATAATGGACGCAAATAATTCTGAAAAGAGCTCAGAAGTCCTTTGTATGAGATCTCATCTACAGCTGCATAATACCCCGTAATCCACCGCAGGGGCGTGTGGCTGGGGTATTAGGTCCCCACTAAAAGAGGATAAAACCACATGCAAAACCAGCAAAATCATGCTTACCTACACCCAAAGAGGTGTATGCATATATTCATACAAAAACTTTTTTAACTTAAAAGTATGAAAATACATATCCTATCAACTGATTTTGCCTCATTTGCCTGATTTTGTTTCCACGTTTCATGTTGTTTTATTAAAACATTATAATCAAATCCATTAATATTGAATTAATTAATTATTTTGTGAACTCAATAGCCCTTCAAGAACATTCCCTTCAGTAGCTCTTCATGAAAAAATCTAGCACATATTGGTATGCGTGGTATTGATGAAAGATATATTAATCAGCTTCCTACAAAATTATATTAACTTTGCTTAAATACAAGAGATATGTATCTTTGATTAACGTGGCATGATTGAGTGCCATATATATTAATGCATCCTAGAAAATAAATTTTGTCGAGAATGACTCAAATTAAATAAAAGTTTTGTCTTTGAAGGATTTAATGATTAATTTAAATGCACAAAAGAGAACGTGGGGACCGAAGTGGCTTGCCTTTGACTTTTAATTTTCCTGAGTTTTGTTGGACTGCAATATATTTCGTATGCTCTTCCACCCCGCCCCAAGTTATCTGTAATGGTAGGTCGGCAGATGGAACACATACTCCTTTTGGTTCTTGTCCAAAACTATCACATCAGAATTATACACTGGTCCTAGACGCCTTCGCCCTACAATATGCCTTGCTAATTCCAGTGCATTGGAGTCTGTCGACCAAGGTGAAGTTATGCATGGTAATCATAAGACATAATGACGATGCAAATTGAATTACAAATAAGTGAGTAGTTTCTACGCCACATCAGTTATGAATTATTACCTATAGTTGGTCCCACGCCTAAAACATGTTTGTTTAAGCTGAAATTCACTCAAATCTCTTGGTTGCATGTTTTTTTTCTTTTAGCGCAGCATTATATATATATATATATATATATATATATATATATATATATATATATATATATATATATATACACATTCAAACACGAAATCCCGCCAAACGGGGAATAAATACTCATATATACAGAAACAGATATAAGGAAAAGGGATAGGAACACATATAAAGGACGAACACAATAAAGGTGGGGAAGGCGGAATCGAACGGATCACAAGAGTAAAAATATTTCCTTGACCGGGACTCGAACCTCGGATCTTTCCACTTGCCGGGCGGATGCTCTTAACCACTTGAACTATCGAGGAAACGTAATTTACCCTGAGATCCGTGGGTCAAGGAAATATTTTTACTCTTGTGATCCGTTCGATTCCGCCTTCCCCACCTTTATTGTGTTCGTCCTTTATATGTGTTCCTATCCCTTTTCCTCATATCTGTTTCTGTATATATGAGTATATATATATGTGTAAAGAACATGTTTATATATATGTATACATATGAAATTGGACAGCAACAAACAATATAGAAACACATAAAAAGATCCCTCACATCACTCACACGTTATTTCTTGATCATTTTGATGGAATTCTCTTCCGTCTTCATCGGAAGATATAGAAGTAATGCATTACTTCTATTGACGAAATTGACGAAATAACGGAGCAACGAATCAACATCAAGTTTTTGGTGAAGTGCGGTTAAAGTTATTTAGAAAGTACTGCATGCTGACAGCTGTTTGCGGTGATAATACTCTGAAGAAAACATCCGTTTTCAAGTGGATTAAACCAAAAATTCAAGATAAAGCCAACAGCACATTAAAGCCATGCTCTTGATTTTCCTTGATGTCGAAGGTGTTGATCATCATGATTTCCTTGAAGGACAAAGAGTAAATGCTGAGTTCTACCTTACAGTGCTCAAGCGTTTTTAGAGACCGCGTGCAACCAAATTTGACTCTAGGCGATGGATGGATTCTTCACCATGACAATGAACCTGTACATTTAACATTGATTGTTCGCCAGCTTCTGGCAAAAATTCAATCAACTTACTTGATCATCCTCCTCCAAGGATGCTTTAAATAGTGAAAAAGAAGATGGAACAAGTGCACTGCATGAATGGAGAGTACTTTGAAGGGGACAAAATCGATGTGGTGTAAACTAAATTTTACATAATAAAGTTTTTTTGGCCTCAGTTCGCGTATTTATTGGACAAACCTCGTATATATTTGTATATAAATATTGATACATTGGAAACAATAGTAATTGTGTTCGTCCTTTATATGTGTTCCTATCCCTTTTCATTATAACTGTTTCTGTATATATGAGTATTTATTCGCCGTTTGGCGGGATTTCGTGTTTGAATGTGTATTTGGCCAATGTGGCTCATCTCTATCTTCTGGCTATGCGTGCCACGAAACGCACTGTTCCTTTCCTGTATGATGTTGTATGAATTCTAACCCACTGTCCTTTCCTCTTGTGTATTGTCTATTTCTCCTTTGGTGGGTGAAACAGTCCCCTGACGCCATCTCTTGGCTAAAGAATCGGGACGCTTGGCGACATATTAGACCCACGGATATCAGGGTAAATTACGTTTCCTCGATAGCTCAAGTGGTTAAGAGCATCCGCCCGGCAAGTGGAAAGATCCGAGGTTCGAGTCCCGGTCAAGGAAATTTTTTACTCTTGTGATCCGTTCGATTCCGCCTTCCCCACCTTTATTGTGTTCGTCCTTTATATGTGTTCCTATCCCTTTTCCTTATAACTGTTTCTGTATATATGAGTATTTATTCGCCGTTTGGCGGGATTTCGTGTTTGAATGTATATGTATATATATATATATATATATATATATATATATATATATATATATATATATATATATATGGCCTTCTTCAGGTCAGAGGTCAGACTCAGTCTGAAGAAGTCTGGCCTGAAGAATGCCTCATAGAAGGTCAAAAGCTCAAACAATGCACAATATGAGTATCCTTAAACGTGTTATATAATTTTTTGTGTTCTATTGTGCCATTCAAATGTTATATTGCTCTTGTGAGTGATTCTACAACATCACATATACCATCACCTTTCAATATCTCTTACCTTCGAATTTTCATCCTTCATTAAATTTTCCTCAACCAATGCCTTTCTTCCCGATTGCATCTAATCCTAGAATTATAAACCTCTTTATCCAGCATATTTTATCCACTTCCTTATTTTCCATGCCAAAATCTGAAAAGCTTCCAATTGCTCGTATACACTTATCCTCTTTCGCCTACTACCAGATAATACCACACAACGCTGAGACTCCATCCGTGAAACCTACATAAGCTTTATTGCAATCAATAGCTGATGCAACTAATATATAGCTAGGCTTTCCTTCAAAGTGTTCTCTAATCTTTATATTACACCTCGAATTCAAGTCCCTAAGAAAAAAGTGTTCCGCCGCGTATGTTCTGATTAATAAAATACATACAATGTGATACCCTTATCATTAAATTCATTTACAACGTTAATATTATCCAAAATACCAATGTATCTTTTCATTATTTTTTTTTATTCGGTATATCAAGTTTCGACGCATCGGCGTCACCCTCAGGTACGCCCATATGTTGAAACTACGAGGGTCATCCGGAAAGTAGTACCCGTTCGTGCCGCATGAAGTGCTGACGACGCGAGTAGCCGCTGGACGAGGTCAGATAGCTTCAGTGGCTTGTCTGCCTTCTCTGAGCCAAGTTGCGTGACGCTAGCATTGCCTGTGTTGTTTCTGTGATTGTTTACAATGTTTAAAAAAATTGAGAACGCCGCCAGTTGTGAAGTGAGGGCAGTGATTAAATTCCTCAATGCAAGAAACGTTCGCCCATGTGATATTCATCGCCAATTAAAGGAGGTGTATGGAGACAATGTAATGGACGAGTCGTCTGTTCGGCGGTGGTGTCGCAACTTCAACATGGGGAGGGGGAACACACACGACGATGAGCGTTCGGAGAGACCGTCTGTCATTACAGACCAACTGGTGAGCTCAGTTGACGAATTCGTGAGGAACGATCGGCGCGTCACAATTGATGACATCTGTGAGCATTTTCCCAATGTTTCTCGAACAATTGTTCATGAAATTGTTAAACACCATCTGCATTATGCAAAAATTTGTGCAAGATGGGTCCCTCGCGTATCTCAATGAGCTGGCGGCGAAGGACTATGCAGCAGGAATACAGAAACTTGTCACACGTTATGACAAATGCCTTAATTTGCTTGGAGATTATGTTGAGAAGTAGTTTAAAGTATCCTCTTTCAAATAAAATTTTTTATGTTTGTTAATATTTACTTTTGTGTCTTTATTTCACGAACGGGTACTACTTTCCGGATGACCCTCGTAGTTGTATCGAATAAAGAATTCACTGAAAAGATACATTGGTATTTTTTACCTAAGCGATAATGTACGCAAAGTTCAGCCTGAAAACATCTAATAATACTGTCAAACTAATTAATGTCATAAAACTGTTTAATCTGTTATAGTTATAATTCAGATATTTTCTATTACATTAATTTACTTACACTGACGACTTATTTTGATCTATCTTTGCCCTAAATTTCATACTAAGTTTTTAAGGAGTCAATAAAAATGATCTCAAATCAGGATGAATATTTGCTCTTCTGGTTGTTTCCAATTATTTAACTTAGCAAGATAGAAGTAAAATTTATTTGATGCAATTAAAAGCTATATTAATATCCTTAGATGCTCATAATATGCTACAAACGACGCCTACGTATGCATTTGTCCAAATTAGTACTGAATTCAAAGTCTAAGCCTCGGGTAGGGATATAGCTTAGTGAATAACGTATTGCGTTGCTAACTGTAAGGGCCTAACTTAAATTCCTTCCCTATTCCATTGAATAATCCTATCTAATATCCAAATGGTACGATTTCGTGGGTTGAGCTGTGAGAAATTGCGTCTGTTACAAGGAAATAAACTGATCTTCCTACCCTGACTATACAATTCCACGTGCTTTGGACTTGGGTAGGGATGAACTGTACCCTTAATTTTCAAATCCAACCTTCTAAGCCATACTGCGGTTTTTGAGTATTATCCTACTGATCAATCGTGGGAATGTAACTGAATCTATAATTAATGAATTTGCTTAGTAATCTATTTCCCTCTTTAGCGCCATAATACCGCAAACGGCTAAATGTCATGCGACGATGTCTTAGTGGCCAATTACATCCTGCTTGAAAGTTGTAGCATAACTGTAAATATTTAAATCGGAAATAAATTTGCTTGTTTAATATATAAATTACTATTCTCTTCCCTGTCTTATTGATAATACCGCTAGGATATTTAATGGCTGATTATTTTTCTAAAATATATCATTAACGTTCAAACACCCGTTTACTTCCAGAAGGGTCTCTTTTCTTGTCGTGGTTTTTATATTTAGTATTTAGTAAGTCAAAGCAAAGCTATGTTTTAGTTAGGTACTAAAGAGCATATTGCAATAACACACCAATGTATGGCTTTACCATCCTTCTTACCGAGACCAATTTATCGTGTACTTCCTAGGTTGGCATTAAGGACACTGTAGTAGCTTTTAAATTTTGAAGCACAGACTAATTAAAAAAGAGGGAGCCATTGCATTATTTCGTCATTTTTCGTTTATATGGAAAGGATTATATGAGTTCTACGCTACAAAATCTTTTCTGTTGATTTAATGGATCCTTAGATCGTTTTTACAGCCTACTCGTATGAGGTAGAAGGTTATCTATTTTTCATTATTAAAAAAAAAATTAACGCGTATGAAATAAAGTCCGTCATGAATTCACCGTATACAAAGATTGGAGAGTTTTGCTATGAATATGATATAGCAATGATTTATACATGATCATTACGATGAAAATATGCACCCAAGTAAAAAAATTTGTAAAATATTCCAAAGGGCATGAAGACGTAATTTTTTCACGATTAATTCCAAAATTGTCTTATACAATGGTTACATCATCGAGAGTCATATCTTAGAATAATTCCGAATCAATAAGAATATTTAATGTCTTTGTCATCATTACAATCAGTTATATAAACTTTTTAAGCTTTTATTTGCATGAATACCTCATGGTATAATACTAAACCACTATATACTATATACCCCATGGTATATAACTAAAATCGCATTGGTTGCTTAGATCATCCTACACCGAGATATAAAGTGAGTGCGAGACAAATAATGCCCTAACTTTCGGTAATTTCATCGAAAAAAACGTTATTTTCATTTGATGAGATTAAAAAAATGGTAATTATTAGCATTGAGATTGAATTGCCAATTTTACCCTATCAGAAAATTTCCCTGTGTGCAAATCCTCTCTAATTTATCCTCAAATGCTTGGAGACAGACTAAAATCAAAGGACGCCGAGGATCCACACGCAAGGACGAAAGGGCACTGATAACTAAGTATGATGATCCACCCCGAGGATCTCACTCGCCGTTCATTCCCGTTACTAAAAAATATGTTGATGGAATAAGTTCCCGATGCGCGTCCAATTTTAATATTATTTGTCTCCTCAAATGAAAACCAAAGAAAGCACTCAAGTATTTTAGATCAAGGAATAAGTATAATGAAAATTATCATACTAATACGAAATGCATGTATGTCAATGTTTGATAGATATTAACAGATTCGAATTCATGTTAGTATTAAAACTCTCTGAGCGCACTGACGTCATTTGTCATATTAAGTCCTTGGGGTCCATATGAATACGACGGGGCGAATGACGAATTAAAATTTGTACACATTGCTCTCAGCTTTATTGTGTCTTGATTAAAATCATCTCCTTGGTAGGGAAAGCCATGTTTTCCATCTGTGTGCATCGGATGTGAAGTGAATCCAGGTAAAATTTGCATGAGCGGCACTGACGAAGAAGTAATTTAACAACTTTGAAAGGAAATTGAAACATAAAAAAATGTTAGGTTGACTGTTTTTTGCAAGGAATTTGCATCATAATTCTATACTTTTCGGAGGTTTTTTTCGCGCTTTTTCCAGAATTATTAGTTATGGAATGATATATGCTCCGCATGACGCGTCACACAGGAACTGTATTTTGTAAAAAGTAGCATTTACAATATTTATAACTTGTGCTCTGGAGCAAGTATTGCGTTTTTGGTCCATCATAGAAGATACTCGTCGTTTGAGGGTAAGAGTGCATGAGAAATATGGAAAAATACAGCCGGAAATGATATAAATGCTATTTTTAAAATAATTCAGAAAGAAATCATCTCTATTTTAGAGTAATATTTTGATATTTTTATCACAATGTAAAATATTGATTTAATTGCCAAGCTGAAATATTTTGAAATACAGGGGATTAAATGATTGCAAACCTCACGAATTAACTTTACCATTTTAGGCATAAAGTAGGCGTAGAATTGGTGAAATACGCAGGTACAGCAACCCGTATAATTATGCTCTGAAAAGACAACGCACGTATGAATCACTAAGGTGCATGAGGTGCATACTCGTGCATCGTCAGTAGTATATCTCTAGTTTAATCCCTCTAAAACATGAGAAAATGTCCCCATGAAAAAAATAATTGTTTTTCAATGGTCTTATTTTATATTAAGTTTCATCCACAATGTCATCCTTTTCGTATCAAAATGTTCTCAAAACTTTGATTCAGAACTCCATGGAAGGAAACTATACAGATAAATATGTAAAGTTTTATTCTATTTCATTCTCAATAAAAATATATAAATGAAAATAAGTGATTACAATGGAGTTCCGAATGGTAAATATTGAACACCGCAAAGAATGCAATCAAAATCTTGTTTTCTCATTGCCATTCCTGGGACAGTTGTGTTCTTTGTATTTAATTATGCAAATTCATCGATCTAGTAAGTATCTTTTCCTGGCAATGCAAGATTATATTAACAAAATCACTCTAGTTGTTCGGAATTCTAATTGAACCGAGCGCTCTCCTCTTTATGGGATCTTGGTAAATTTTTCAAAGATTCAAATCGTATTTTCATTAAACCTATGGAGATTTATTCGAGATTGAATGGAATTATTTGATAAGAACGTCAGTATTAGTTTGAAAAAAAAATTGCCATACTCCCAAATGGAGTTGGCGTAACATTAAATCTCGATGATAAATAATTTTGCCAACACTTCTCTTGATGATGTGAAGTTTGTGTAGTATTTTTGGAGTACCTGATGGCGATGCAAAACATCGCTTTTTGAGCATGGTATTCACGTTTGCATGAATGATCTAATCGCTTAAGTATTGAACCCGAGATTACTCGGATTTTGAATCTCTTCGACGCAAAATGTTACGAGAGATGGTGGGGTGCCCTAATTTCTCTGGTCCCGCTTAGCTTCGCATGCATGCATGCGACTCAACCCCGATGCGCTTTGAGTAAAAAACGGAGTCATATTCCTTCCTCAAAATTAGTTTCGAGAGACTTGGGACGCATAAAAGGGAGCGCGTGGACAATTGGATTTTCCCTAGGACGAACCTCGCCAAGTGTGTGTGTTACGCACGCCCCTACAGTGAGACGACTACACCGCGGAATCTCTAGAAACGAACAACTTAATCGAATGGGTGCGTAGGACAGGGATGCCTGGCTCACAGAGGCGGTCGCCTTCGCTTTCGGGGACGGTGAGGCAAAAGAATGGGAGTGCTCAGCTCGCGTTTTGGGCGCAGACGTAATCACTGGGGCCGCAATCACCTCCAGTGGATCGCTGGAGGAGGAGGCGACGGGGAGTAGTGGAAGGGCTAAATACGGCCAGAATTGGTAAGGAATCTACCCTCCTTCCCCCACCACCTCGATAGCATTCGAGTCTACGACGTCGTCGCGCGCCAACGATTATCTCCGACGAGACGCAGACGCGTTATCCGAATTGGATTTGTGGATAAAGTTTCGGAATGTGATTTCCCCATTAGCCGGTCGTGATGTTTCATTTTTTTCCTCCTGGTCAATGATCCGTATAGTACCCTGATGGAGGGGGTTGTTCGAGGTAGTTTTCGGCGATGGGGTGGGGAGAAGGAGAATGTGTTTCTTTCCCTTCGATTCGACTTGCAGTATAACTGTGTTACGGCGAGACGAACCCGAGTTTTGAGTCCGCTGACCCAAGTCAAACTTATTTATTCCTTCTCGTCGAGAATCATAACTCTCATCGGTGGGCTAAAGCGGACGCGTTGAAGTCGAAGTCTGAGATAAATTTGTGCTACGCTATTTTCTATCATTTAACTCAACAATTTTGCTTGCTTAACGGTCAAGGGAGAGAGTATCGCTTCCCTTCCAGGGAGTATCCTTAATAATATTTTCCCCCAGAGACCTATTTGCCAAGTACCCCTATTGTAACCTTATATCTTCATATACTTGTACGTATTCCCTCTCGGGTTTATCCCACAACGTTTCTGCCTGAAGTTTTGATGAAAGAGAAATGACATTTAACAATATTAAATCTGCACATGTTGATCGATTTTTTGCCGTAATTGACAAGAAAAAATTATTATTATACTTGCAGCAATGCTGGAACTGGCATTATTTTAAATATTCACTTGGGGTCTTAATCGTAAAGAGAGAATAATAAACGTTCTGGCTCAAATCCCTTTGCATAATTTTCCCGGAAAGAAAGGATCATTCATTTATAGGATTCGGAAAGCTAATAAGTGACATAAAAATATGCTTTAGAGTATGTTACCTTTACCAGTTTTACGCGTAGAAAGATGTGCAAAGAATACAAAACATACAAGTCTAAGTCCCCTGGATAATATTAAATTTCCATTCTTTTTCTGTGTCAGTTTGTCTGCGTGTATATTAAAGGCTTTTGTGTCTAAGAAAACTCAAAAAAGTCGTTTTCATTTGCAGATGTACCATGATTTTTTTTATTAGACCTGAATGATGCAAAGTGTTTACGTTATGAATACATTAGTCGCTTGGATCATGCATATAAAATTCGGGAAATAGATGCCAGAACTAGCCGACTCAAGGACTCCTTCTTCCCACGGACAATACGGGATAGCAACTGCAGGGTTATAGATAGCAAAAATTCCACTTGCCACCCTCAGCGTCTAAAAAATAATTAGTTGTATTTAAATGCATGCTCTTCCACTAACCTTATGTGTTTTGCTATAATAACCCATTCTTTCCGAATGACCTCATTCATGTTCTGTTCATCTGTTTTTAAGTTTCCCTTTCAATCCCTCGTCCCTCTCCGCGGGGGCTAATTCCTGCTACCTGCAACGTTGGGTCGCATTCCCTGCCATTTAGAGACTCTTTGGGGGTAGAGTGTTTCGTGGTGCATTTTCATGTGGTAGTGATGTTTCAATTTCTTGCTTGTTGTGTCCTGGCTTCCGTGTTGTAGGATGTCTTTCGTGCTGCATCATGGGGTGCAGTTTTTTAGTTGTTTTGCGGTATATGTGTTTGCATGAGTATTGGATGAAGGGATTTTTGCATGAGTGTGTGCGCTGCTGTGGGTGTAATTTTCCGTGTTGTTTTTTTGCATGTGGTATTTTTCCTTTTTACGGTTGGTGACCTAACACCCCCCGCCACACGCCCTTGCGGCGGCTTGCGGGGTATTACGTAGATGTAGATGTATGAAATAATAATATCACTCCATTCGGATCCATATCAGATTTATTTCAAATTTGTACGGCACAATGTTTATTCAGATGCACTTTTAGATACAAGCTCGTAAGTCTAATAGAGGCATGCAAAATACAATTTCGGACCATGTGATAAACGATCGAGGCTGTACGGAATAATTAATAAGTGAATAATTCACCCTAAATTAACAAAAATATTCTTGTTCCTCTAAGTAGCATTTACATGTAAGACCAAGCTGAGTACAGAAAATAGAGCCGTGTTTAGTTCGGTGCTTCCACATGGTCATTTCTCAATATTTCCCATTTTTACTGAACTGTCAATCAGTTATGAATTTATATATATATAAATAATATATATATAATATATATATAAATAATATATATATAATATATATATATAAATAATATATATATAATATATATATATATAAATAATATATATATAAATAATATATATATATATATATATATACATATGTGTGTGTGTGTATTTATATAAATGCAACTAGATTTTTGATCTTGAGTATGCATGCACATGTGTTTCATTATGATTTTACTTTCAAACGCTAATGGTTTTTTCTCATACTAAAAACAACAGGGATAACAGTAAGAATAATATTGTGTCACAGTTTGCTCTAATCGCTTGGGAGATCAAATGCAGAACCACTTCATCAATATTTAATGAATAATGCCAATATTCAATTAATGCAGAGAGTAATTTTCTGTATATTGACGATGCAACTTCACGCATTCCTGGAGATGAAAAGAGAATGGATGGGTATGTTACGGCGTTTCCAGGGGGTATATGAGATATATTTATTTTATTTATTTATTTAGTAAAAATTGTGCACATACAGCAGGATTGCCAATTTACAGTGACACATATAACAGGAACATATAAGGACACAAACATACAAACATCAACAAGACTATACTATTGAGGGAGGTGTGAGAGATGTGTCAGAGAAAGGTTTATAAATGTGTTGGCTGGGAGTGAGAGGGGGTCAATACTTTCGGGAAGGGAATTCAGTAAAGCGGGGAGACGGAAGAAAAGGGACCGTTTGGTGAGGGACAATCTGGGAACGGGTTGGTGGAATAAAGAGCGATCGCGGGTAACTCGGGGGGGAACTCTGAAATTGATAAGGGAAATTAGTTCAGGACAGTCGTTAATGGAGTTAAGGGTGATATGCATGAGTTTTAAATCGGATTTTAGACGTAGAGAGGAGAGATTACAAATCGAGAGCGAGGAAAGAAGTGATTCAGTGGGCGAGTCCCGAAGATGGGGGACTCCCATCCCGAAGATGGGGGAAAAAATTAGTTATCGTGTTAAGGGTATTAAGGTTAGATAGGGCAGACATTGACCATATAGGGGAGCAGTAGGTAATTAATGGTAAGATAATGGTTGAGAAATATGCGGTTAGAGATTGTACATCTTTTATTTCTGTGTAGCGGTAAAGTAGACCTAGAAGAGACATGGCTTTGCATTTAACTGCTTTGATATGACCTGAGAAATTTAGTTTGCGATCAGTTAATACACCAAGATCCTTGACAGAAGCAACACGATTCAGAGGAACTGAATTAATTGTATAGTTAAAGGTAAGAGGAGATTTTTTTAGGGAGAGAACTAGAGTATTGCATTTATTTGAGTTTAAATTTAGCATCCATGTGCTGCACCATTCTGAAATTTTATTTAAAGCCTCCTGAAGGTGGTAGCAATCCGTGGGGGAATTAATTTCCTTAAAAATTTTGCAGTCGTCGGCATATAGTAACGTGTGGGCTAGGGAGGTCGGGACTAGGGAAGCTAAGTCATCAATGTACAGATTAAAAAGATATGGTCCGAGAATACTACCTTGAGGAACTCCAGATGTCACAGAGGACCAAGGAGATGAGGCGCCAGATAGTATTACTCGCTGATTTCTATTCGAAAGAAAGCTGGTCAGTAATTTGAGAAAGTTTCCATGAACGTTAAAACGCTGACTGAGTTTATTAATGAGGAGGTTATGACTGAGGGAGTCGAAGGCTTTTGAGAAATCCAAGAAGATGGCATCTAATTGAGTCTTACTTGTTATCGCACTAACAGCGTGGTGTTGAAAAAGTGCTAAATTGGTCAAGCAAGACCTGCCCGGAAGGAAACCATGTTGGTTGCTAGACAGAAAAGGGGAAGTAAAATAATAAAGTCTGTTGAGAATAATCCTCTCGCAAACAGAAGAAAGAATAGGTAGTAAAGAGATAGGGCGATAGTTAGATATTTCATTTTTAATTCCAGTTTTAAGAATAGGGATAACATTAGCGGATTTCCATTGGGGGGGGGAAAGTACCGAGGGAAAAGCAGCGATTTAATAAGAGGCTTAAGGGAAGAGAGAGGGAGGAAGCGCAGTTGCGTACAAATATAGGACTTATGCCATCGGGGCCAGGGGAGCGACGGAGGGGGATCTTACAAAGGAATTTAAAAACCTCCCGGGAATCGGTTTGGATTTGGGATAAAGAGTAGCAACAACTTGGAGTGAGGGAAAGATCGCTAGAGACGGGAGGATGAAATTTAGAACGAAAGAACAAGGAAAATCAATCATAAAGTAAAAGCTATAGTATCCATGGCAAATTATATGAAGAGAACTGAATTGATTATAAAATCTAGGGCTATTTAATGTTTCTAAACTTTATTCGATCTCGAGAAAATTCGTGCCGGTATTTTGTGTAGTACCCCTCCAGGGGGTAACAAATCGATATTCCCTTACCATGACGATTTCTCCACCCCACTGTCATTACTCTAACTTACCTTTTACTTCGGGGAGCGGCCTTACTCTCCTATTATGACGCAGGAGGCATTTCTCCCTTTATAAGGTCCACAGGTAGTTTGCACGCGATTCCTTTTGAGTGCAGTTCAAATACGATTTCAACTCCGATGTTTTCCTCTCATTTCCTATCGATGGTAAAATACCCATTTTCAAAGCGTCGCTTGCCGACGATGGAAATATTTTGTGATCCATACAGAGGAAACCGAAGAGGTGTGCTGATAGAAATATACTAACTTTGGCAAGAACATCGTGCTAAATTCAAAACTGGGGTAGGTTTAGAGCAAAGCATATATTGCTCACCTTTTTCTTTGAGTGAAAATATTTTATCAACTCTATCCCTCACTTATTTCCCTCTCTAGATCATATTACTGCCTCCGCATTCTTATAGCATTCTCTGCCCAAGTCGTCACAGCGTGGACATTTTTTTCCAGTACATTTGAGTGCGTTCAATTTGTAAAAACCCAATTGTCTGTAAATGCAATGTACCAACAGAGTTTGACGAACATTTATCGCAGAAACTACCTTCCTCTTAGACTAGACCTTATTCATAGTTTACTAGAAAAGGCCTTGCCTAACTGACTGGGATGTTTCGAGCGGAATGTAACGTATGCATTTGATCCCTCAAGTACTGGTGGTGAATGTTTTCTTTCCCATGCGAGGAATTCTAGCGTGCGAGAGGGAGAATAAAAGCTCCATTACCTCCGATGAGACCAACTTCAATCTCGTTTATTTTCCTTGCCGACCGACATTCGTAAAACGCCGTCCGCTTGCATAGTAGACGGCGAGAGAAGTCAATTATTTCCTTCTTACGCTCCTCAACCCCTTGACCGGTCCGCAGCCATCCAATCCTGTGTGGCTTGAATGTATAACCTTCCCTCCAATACCTCAACATACTTTTGGCGCCACATCCTCCTAACTGACTCACATCCTCCCATTCTTTTGGGGGGGGGGTAGATTATCTGCAGACACTCTCAGCCACAACATCCACAATTCCCTCACTAGAGTACAACCCCCACGTAATCAGGGTGTTTGTTCCTGCCCCAAAACCCTCACCTATCTCACTCAGTCTCCCCGGTTGACTCATCCATACATTCTCCCACACAGACGAAAACAAGCTCCCTACCTTTGCTGTCCGTTATTCGAAAACCCTCTTACCTTCAGATAACTTAATTTCTACTACCCCCTCAAATTAAAGCTCACAAATTTGCGTGCAAAATAAAAACCATTTTATGAAATTATAGTAAATTTACCCTCAAATGTTGCATACGCAGCTCAAATGTTTTAACTGACTCATTATATAAACTCACTCTTCTAACAGAGCTTGACCGATGTCATTCGATGTTTACGTCAGTGCCTTCAGTGCAAAAGTTACAAATAACTGAAAATATTTTGTTGATATTTGCAGTAAACTTAGTGCTTTCAACCGAAATAAAGTCTTCATTGAAAGTTTGACAAGACAATATTATTGTTTACATGATCAAACATTTTATCACCAGGTGGACGCACACATAGTCATGTGTACTGTAACTAGAGAATCCCTCATCTTAGCTTTTCTAGCAGAAAAATTTTTTGAGGACCTCGCAGAAAAGATTTTTGGCTCTAATAATTATTTGACACAATATGTATTAGATTGGTATATTAGTGGGTCGCGGTAGTGTAGGAGGTAGAGCGTTGTACTACTGACCGGAGGGTCCCGGGTTCGATTCCTGGGCCAGCCTCTCTGGGCACCTGCAGCTCCACCCAAGCTATGTGATTTTTCGGGTACCAGATCTTCCTGGGAAACCATAACCGGCACAGCGAAAGGAGCTGGCCCCCATACCCTGATGTGTGAATTTCACACGCCGTCGGGCTTAGTACTGGGTAAAGTGTACCATCACTTACCAAACCGACCTTCGGGTTGATTACTGTGTTTATGGTTTTTTTATTGGTATAAATATGTTGTAAATATTTTATGCTTTTGGGAAGAAAATTTGCCTAGCAGAACAACTTTCTTTCTTTCATCAATAGTCAGCATAAAAGCATTAATTTTACCTTTGAAAAGGAGGAAAAGAGGACGATTAATATTTTGGAAATAATCATCGTAAGGAAAGATAGCATATACAAATTTGGTATATTTAGAATCTAACCATCACAGATCACATGTTATCAGTAAATTCAATCCATGACTGACTCTAATTAAAAGATAGCGAACTTTCACAGCTTACCTAATAGACTAGCAACAATCCCCCTACCTGAAAGTGCTTAAAAGAGAGAATTGAAGTTTTAAAAGGTATTTCGTTAAAATTTAAAGTTAATCCTTGCCGTATGTATTTAGATAAATAATGGAGATAAACATTTATGGGATTATCTCACTGTCTCATGCTCTGCCAACAAACCAATCTAATTGGTGCACATTATCATTCCTAGGTGTAGTATGAGTTACACACTTGTCAATCTTTTCATCAGACGTTAGCAAAGAGTGTCATTTTTTACTACCACTATTAGTTGGTGTTAATGCCTAACAAGATTAAGTAAAATAAAAGACAAAAAGGTCGAGTCCCAGAAAAGTGGAGAATACCGTTCAACGTATGTGGAATGTTTTATATGGGAAGAATTTGGGCGTAGTGGAGTTAGGAAGATGTATTAAAAGTGAAATCGAATGTCACTTTCAGGAAGAAATTTGACTGATTCCTCCAAGTCAACGAAGTTTGTTCCTGAAACTCTGCATTATGAATCCAAATGTCATAGAATGATATGTCCTGGAACAAACGGAAATCTGGTAATCGTGCGGGGAAGACAAGTGCAATCGTGCATCACAGGGAAATAATGATAATATTATTATCAAGGGTAATTTTTAATAAAATTACTAATAACATTTATAAATAGCAAATGTGATAAAAAATTTCGAAGAGATTGTTAAGTAATAGTGTACTAACACTCCCTCCCATTTGCTCTTGAGGTGAAATATTTAGTATTTAGCTAAAATAATTCTGTCAGTCAACAGATCATACGAGTAAATCGTAAATCACAAGAAAACGAAGTAATACTAGTATGTTTCTAAAGGAATGAATTGACCATTATTATTACATGGTAGTCTACCTTTCAAGGTAGGTTTTGTACGGACACCGGCTGATCATCTTTACGTTTCTAAGCTCATTTTAACGAGAAACAACCCAACCTCCGACACTGCCTTTAGCTGTTTTTCAACTCCTCATTCATTGTATCTCCCTTCATCCCAGCCAACACACCTATCCTTTTCCTTCCTCTACCTCACCTGCCTAAATTTCTTCCCTATATCACAATCTTCACCATTTTATCCCGAATAACAATGTTCTGCACCCACTTTTACAGCCTCCTTTGGATTCCTCCCAATATTCTTCTCTCCTCTCTCATAACAGCTAGTACTTCTTCGTTCGATTTCCTAACCGTCTCTTTGACCAATCTCATTCTTCTCCATACTAATATCACAAAAACCTCCCAAGTTTTCTTAGCATCTCGTTTCAACGACCAAGTTTCCACGCCGTACCAAACCAAGCTCCAGAAGTAATGGGCATAAAATGAGAAAAAATAGCTCCATTTACAATATTTTCTTAACTTCCTTACCCAAAGTCCCTACTACTTTAGAAGGCTCCTTGGCTTAACGTAATTCTTCTACTGATGCCCTTACTAATTTGACCGTATTAATCCAATGTATACTTCCAAATAGCTAAACTTTTCTACTTACTCTAGTTTTTGTCCATCTATTTTAACTTTTAATTTAGCCTTTTCCCTTCTAGCAACTCTCACTAAATTTCTTCCGTTTACATTAATTCTCATTCCATATCTATCCGACTTATTTTCCCATGCACTCAGAAATTATTGTAACCCCAAGCCTGACCGGCTAACTAAAGCTTGATCATCCGCAAATCTCACTGGTTTCTTAGATTCACCAACTGATTTCACTCCTGCATTCCCGTGCCTCTCTCACCATTACTCCCGATATGCCGTTAGAGTAGGAAAATGTTTTAGTTCAAACTAAAACGAAATTCGTGGAGATGCTCTAAAATTAAAAATAAACTTGTTGATACAGTGATAACCTTGACATAAATTAAGTCAAAAACAAGCGTGACGAAAGAAAGCAATTCCAGCGTCGGTGACTGGAAATATAATTAAAATCAGAAATTACATTTATTTTAGTCTATATGTTTTAAGTTGAATTAATTATAGAAAAGGAAAATGAGCACTGTGAAAATGAAAAGAGAAATACAGAGTCCGTACAATAAGTGTACTGGACTGGTTCCATAAATCAAAATTTATTAAAGGTATCATTGCAATTACTTAATTATCTTCAAAATACATTCCTCCTGCATCGATACACTTAGTTCGGCGCGTCTGCCACTCGTCAAAAGCCCGCTGGAAGTCGGTTTTGGGAATACTGTTGGGAGCCTTTGTCGTCGCCGCTTGAACCGCCTCGATGGAGTCGAACCGATATCCTTTGAGCTCATTTTGAGCTATCCTTAGAGGTAATAACGTTGTCGAGAAAATCTTCATCTTCCTGGATCCAGTCCAAAATTTCTTGCGAAATTTCCACCCGCGACAGTTTTTGTTCCTGGCTCAAGACTTTTGTCACCAACTTAGCACACACTTTGCTTATTGCAAGATCCTCTGTAACAATGGTATGAACGGTTCCGACTACCGGTCTCCTCACTGATAAGGGAGACGGTTAAACGCCTCTCGGAGTCAACAACGTTTTTCACTTTGGCTACCTGAGCATCGGTTCAAGCGGTCGTCGGGCGTGCGACGCGGTGCTCGTATTCGACGAGCTTCCGGCCTTCCTCAAACATTTTGTGCCATTCAAAAACTGTGTTGCGGCTTAAGGCATCATCCCCATAAGCCTGTTTAATGAGCTCAAGGGTCTCTGACTCGGATTTCCCGAGTTTAACGCAAAACTTCACAGCGTAGCATTACTCGATGGTGCGTGCGCTCCATGCTGGCGCGACGACACCACAAACAATCACATGACACAAAAATCCACCCCTGTCTCAACGCATGCCCGTAGGCCACTGGACTAAAGTTTGCCTGAGTGGTTGGGGTACCCTTTACCGAGCCGCCCGGTCGGACCCCTATCCACCACTTCGTTGAGGCTACAGCGAACCAGTCTCGATACTTATTGTACGGACCCTGTAAATAACAATAGAAAGAAGATCAGCATAGATAGTAAATATAGATTTGCGTTTTAATCTGGCTGAACGACCTTGTCTGTGGGGGAAGGATGTGGGACATCTCACCGAGAAAGTTTTTCGACATGAATGTGGGAGAGATAGAAAGAAAGACCAACATTCTTCAGATAGGGCAAGCCTGGTATCGGAAGTTCAAATTTGACATAAATAGTCGTTGGAGTCTCTTTCCCGGTTTTGCCATGTTTCACGCAAATTTTAATGACGTAGCGCTGTTTCAATAACCGGTTCATTATGAAGTGTAGCGAGGTCACGTTGTAGAGGTTTCGCAAACAAGCGATCTGCACTCCGAAAAGGCTGGGAGCCAACAACTGGTACCGGCCTTCAGTCTTTCCTGAGACTCCTCTCCCTCGACACAAGCTAGACAAACCGCCGCTCGTCCCTCCGTCTAGACAAGGAAAAATAAATTCTACTAACTTTGGGGCAGACCCTATAATGTTGGTCTCAACTTCTCCCCCCACTCCGAGGCAACCTCAATCCATTTCTTAGACACTCATATATTGAACTTCACTGTAAATATTTTGAAGTTAAAGGGTCTCATTTCCATAGTCACAGATTATATTCATGATTGGAATCCCGGTCTCCTCAATCAAATGAACCACTGGCCCTATATTCCACTCTAGGCTCCTCTCTTGCCATCATCAGCGTCAGTCAGTGTGTCTGACTGTCGCATGACACCTGACACTTAGAATAGATTTCCTCTCTCCCTACTGCCGCGGTTTTTAAATTCAGCCCTCCCTAATTTCTTACCTTGCCAACCCGACCCACTAGGAATTGAAACGACTACCCAAGGCCTTCAGGATCCATAAAATTGAAAGCACAGTCGATACTCTATCTGAATGGGCAATGGTTGGAGCCGAATGATATCTTCCTTTATTCTTTGTCTTCATTGTCTTTCTCTTTTTTTAATGCAGTTTCCCTCCATTTATGTCTTCCCCTCCCTATTTGTCACCTACCGCGGTGTTTCCTTGCCCCGCAATTTAAAACGACACATTTCGATGTCCCCATGCACGATGACCAAAGACTTGGGTGACAGCGCCCCATTCCAATTAACGGCGCACTTTCGAGCCGAAGTCCTGTGCGGAATAGGCCCATCGACGGGAGGGAATTGGGCATCCCCAATTTCCAAAATTCCCAAATTCTCCAGGCAAAAATACTCAGGCCATCTACGGTTTAATTTTAGCTCCCTCTTTCCACGTTTCTCTCGTAGTTCAGCCGGCACGGTGCACTGAACAGCCGCATTTACGACTCGGATGTCGTTAAGAGTTCCTCGTCTTGGTGTATAAAGAGTGTGCCCTGCCCAAAGGTGTTAATCAATATTAGCTTAGCTCTGCATGTACAACCAGTTGCGTGATTATGTTCCCTGAGTGTTTGCTGATATAGGCTCGCTAACCCTCGAATTAGCGATGACTTGTGGGACGAAATCTGACCTCCCTTGGCTTTCCTTCGAAATTCCTTCCCTACGGACGAGTTTGGAGAATTTTAAGTAAATACTATCAAACTCTGATTTTCTCGATGAATCTTCCAAGTTTCTTAAGTGTTGAAACCATTTCTTCAATGGTTTCACGGAATTAATAAATCGTGAAAATAAATGGAGGATAAGAAATTTAGAAATATTTTTCCGAACTGGTACAAAATTATTTTCTAATAAACCAAATGGTCTGCGGTGCCTCCCGGAAAGGCCAGAGAGATAGGAACTGCCCAGAATCTGTTTCAATAACCTACGCTTCAGTAATAAAATGATGATTGTTTCAAGTACCGGGAATCGTTTAAACTGATAATTTAGGTTGAAAACCAAAGAAAACCTCGGCTATGAACACAAGAGTGAAATACCAATAAACTAGTACTTATCTATTTTATAGAGATTGACCTGAATGATCTGTTGGCAATCACTGATGAGAGTGTAAAAACCGGTTAGAGGCATAGAGATTTGATGAGGATAAGACATTATGCATGTAGTGGTAAATAATACAAATTGATGATAACGGAAATGAGGGATAACTTATATGTTATAGGTTTCGATACTGTGCTTAAAAATTTACGAAAATATTTGAACGATTTACTTCATTAGTATTTCAACTAAATTTCAACTACGAGTGACAAAAGGATTTCATTGGTTGATCCAGGGTTTGCTTTATTTTTCAGAAGCCAGTTACAACATTATTTAATAGTTAGACAGAACACTTACCTGCCAGTTATGCCTTCGCTTGATACATGTTGTAAGATTGTATTGCTTTATATGATTTCAATGAGCACTGGTTTTAATATCTATGTTTACTGATTAAATTCTTTAGATTTATAGGTTCCTAAAATATTGCGGCTATAGTTAAGGACACGGAAGAGATAGTCTACGGCTGATTCAAAGTTTTTGCCCCAAATTTCTCGTGGCTCTATTCCGATTTGATGCACCTCACTGTCTTCAATTTATCTTTACTTATCCTGGCATGCACACTCGTACCTACTACACGCAGGGAATTTTCCAAAGGAACTCAGATGATGAATGACGGTTAGATACATTAGCATAAGTCTACTCATGGTCCTCCACCGATAGCATATATCTTCTTTTAAAATTGAATTTCTGCCTTTCTTATCGATTTGAGTGTCAAATGCCCAACGGATCGTTCAAGAAAAGCAGGTTTCCAGTCCAAAGAAAAAAAAATGTGGCGCGTCTGTTGGTAGCATGCCATTTTATGTTTGATCTCACTCCGCCCTTCCTGCACGAAACGCACGGCGTTCTTCCACCTAAAGGCATTGAACCTGAAACTCATTTTCACCGAAAATAAAATTATCATTTTCCATAGTTCTTTAAAATTAGTGCCAAATATGTGATCCAATCCATGGTTTAGTTTTACATTCCTTATAGCCATATCTTCTGTATTTAAGAAATTAAACTACATGTGATAAAGAAAAGGCTCTAGATAATGAACAATAATTTCATTAAACATTTTACCGAAAAATTAAATGGAACCAAAGAAGAAAATGTGGAACGAAAGAGAAAAAATTTATATTCTTTTAACTTCTGACAGCTTCGACTCTCCTATATGGTTTTGAAAGCTGGATAGAGAAACTAAACGAGGAAAGCAAGGTGCAAGCAAATTAAGTGCAACACCATAGATCAGAAAAATGCCGTACCAAGCAAGACAAGCTAAGTAATGTTGATGTTATGAAAGAACTTAAAGTACAAAACAATAACAAGAAAATAATAGAAAAAAATGGGAGGCCCAAGCAGAATGGATGGAAGAAGGAAGAGTTCCATACTCTGCAATGCAAACCTATTGGCAAAAAAAATTTGAGAAAACCTAGGAAAAGATAACAGTCCCGAAACTTTCAATACTGGGAAATAAGAAAAGATGATTCTCTCCAGATGTTCACGTCTCATTCCATTCGCTCTCCTTTTTTTAATAAGTTGAGATGTAAAAAGTATTCCTTTCACTTCTGATTTTGTGTTCATCATCCCGCCTATAGTGTACGAGAAATCTTATACATCAATTAATCAATCAACCCTCCTCCAATCATCATTACCCGAATGCTCCGTCAAAATGTTTCTGACTTGTTTTCTTGCCCGTAGCATATTTGATTAATTTGAGAGATTTTCAGAATGTAATGAATGAGGAGATTAAATGATAATTTATGTCCCCTAGCATGTAAATCTTTCTGGAGGAAAACAACCACTAAAGAATGAGTGGGGCATGTTTGAAAATCACTCGACAGGCAAAGTTTATCAAAATACCTATACAACATTTGGTAAATTTTAATCGCCCAAGGGCATGAAAAAGTTCAATATTGCGGATTTAAATGGAGAGATTCATACGTGAAACTTGAAGATACATCGATATGTGACATTATTTCGTTTTAGTGATACTAGAGTGAAATTAACTGTAATGAGCTTTCTTTACCCGTATGCAACTAATTTTATTCGGAAATATACAGATAATACTCAGGCTCCTTAATTGTATTTTAATCCAATGCTGATACATATATTGTGGTACAATTTTTTGACTTTTTTAACCCTGAATTTCTGATATTAATGTTTTTTCCTTTTTCCCTTTGGTCATCGTTGTCACACAAAATTGATTATAATTACCATATTTTCTGTACTTTTCGTTTATAAATAGCATGTGGTTAAACGAAAAGTTCTGTGTAAAAATATTAAGAGATAATATTAAGCTGTGTAATTCTTCAAGTAATCATACTATATTTTACCAGCTGGCATTAATTCAATTATAGCTTTTTTAATTTCCATATTTTGTGCTAATTTTCTGTTTGGAATTAAATTCTATTTTACTTTCACCCGGAAAAATTCCAAGACGATGAAAAGCTGCATATTGGTTTAGCAAAAAATGTTTACGTATTCGCCTTGATTTGTTCCCCTTCGGGAATAGAATAATCACGTAACATTTTAAGAATAAAAAACTTGAAATGCAAAATATATTGTAATAACTTAAAAAAAAACCATAAACACAGTAATCAACCCGAAGGTCGGTTTAGTAGGTGATGGTAGAGATCACTCAGTACTAAGCCCTATACGGCATGTGAAAATCCCATAATAATTTATGCTAGTTCCCTATACACGTAAATAAGTATGGGTTTCGCAAAAAGTAAGTTTTGGCTTCACAATTTCAGGTAACCGTCATATTTACGCAATTATTAGAAATTATCTAGCACCTTTACTTTAAAAAACTGCATATAAATGCCACTTAACGTATTTAATTCCTCTCTCTTTGGTCGTTCAATCCTAAGATTGGTTGATTGCAGCCCTCCATCCTATCCTATATGATGCTAATTGGCTTAATTCCTGGTATTTATTGCATTGTACTTTCTTCTTTATTTGTTCCATGTATTTATCCCCTGCCCTTCCTCTGGGGACTTTTCCCTCTATTTTTCTTTCTATTGTATTCTTCACGAATTCATTGTCCCTCAGAGTGTGGCCAATCCCATTCATTATATGTATTTTATGTGTTAATTATATTGTTATTTGTGATCAATCCCATATGTTTTATTTATGATGATCTAAAAGCCGCCAAGGTTTTCCCTATTAATAGGCCATCACAATGACCCATTATATATTATGGTAATTGACATAAAGTAAAAAAAACATCATAAACAGCTAAGATTTAGTTGGAGGAATACTCAGTAATAAGGAGATTGATGGGAGACCTCTTGATAAGTAGTATAAAATGTTACCCCTGTGAAACCGAGTTATAAGTTTTGAGACTAAAATAATTTCGTCGAACTATAATATAACAAATTTTTGAGTACCACTGCAAATTTCGAATGCATGAAAATTAAGAATTTATTTTGAGAAATGCGAATATGATGGAATTCTCTGCTGGTTTTCAGGCAAATGAAAAAGTAACTTCTCAAATTCTAAAAAAAAAATTGTGGATTCGCTTGAAATGACCCCCAAGCCAGAAGGTAGTTATTATTCGGTTCCGGAGGACAAAAACTGAGAGAGAAACATATTAAAAGATTTTTTTCAGGTTGTCATATTTTCGCGGGGCTTTGTCTTTTCAGACTGTTAAAAAGAATAGCTATGTGGCCAGTAGTTCTCCCCTTGTGAATGTGACACTGATACAACTTCGGTTCTGGGCAGGTAGTAATTGCCTCGAGGGCACGAAAAGTAATTAATTCGTGGGCATTATCTGTTCGTTAGATTGCAGTCTCACCGCGAAGAACACTTTGGACGTGCCTCAGTTTCACTCCCATCTTTAATCGGGCTGAGAATCCGCCGCAATTTATCCATAGCTTAAGTTTCCGTCCACCTCAACCTACCCTCACTCCCGCTCAACCCTTTCCCGTTATCCTTCCGCCCGGCTCCAAAAAGAAGCAACCCAGTCCGCTTCCTCGTCCGGTCGTTCACTTTGCAAACTCTTCCCTCCACTTCCGAATCCTACATTTTATCCCTACACTTGACCAACGGCCCCCTTTTCCTTATCTAGACTTCACCAACTGCCCTCTCAGTCTCGGTAGAACAAGGTGAATTTAATCCTAAAGATTTTCATATTATATTTAAAAGGAATTTCAGTGACGAAGTTTATCCAGAAAAATACTCAAAATTTGTTGTTGTAGAAACTGGGACCATATGGATATTAGCCCAAATATATGAGCTTTGAACCCCTATTAAGCCTTCGGAAACTTCAAGATCAACCAAAAGTATGTAAATTTCCCGATAGTTTTTTTTATCCTGGCGAGTCGTAGGAGTCGGAGGGTTGGGAACAGCCGATCCGTGTCTGATGTATGAATTTCACGTAATGAGGAGGGCTTAGTTCGTTGTAAGCTGTACGCTGACTTATCTAACCAAGCTTCAGGTGGATTACTGTAGGTAGGGTACATATGGAAACGGTTGGTCTGAAGTTATAAACGATACTTTCGTGTGAGCCGATTACCAAAAGTTTCCTTCGATTTGATTCCCTGTTCTAGAATTCGCGGGTTCGCACTCTGTTCACTGCGGTTCAGGTCACTTACCCCAGCTCCGAGTGTGGATCTGCGCCGCTAATATTTTCTAGATTTTCTCCTCTCCGAACTATTCGCGGTGCCCGAGATCAGCGAAAAGCTGAAATTTAAGTTTATCTCCACTTGTATAGTCTAACAATAATTCGTGTGAAAATTTTTTTAATTATTTTAATGAGTGGGGAAAGGCTTAGCAGGTTAAAACACCTGGTACGGAGGTCAGCCGCTATGTATGAAATTATTTATTAAAGTCTGAAACTCTTAATGAACTGATGGAATCAAAACCGTTACCTCTCGTTTGCTCCTCTCACAAATCCCACTCTTGTCGGAGCCTATAGATAGTAAGGTTGCAGGAACACATTCTGAGTCGTTTGAGGCCGGTTACGCCCACATATGAGTTTTCTTAACGTTCACGCGGTACCCGATGTTCATCTACATCTACATCTACTCAATACCCCGCAAGCCGCCGCAAGGGCGTGTGGCGGGGGGTGCTAGGACACCACCCATAATTTAGAAAAGAAAAATTAAAAAAAAAAAAAAATCGCATGCAATAACGAGAAAATCATATATAAAAAAAAACATGGCATACATTCATGCATGAACACTTACACCACACACACATGCAAACACTCAAACTACCAACTAACATACACATGCACCTGAAAGTATACCTAACATCTCTATAGTGTTTAATTTTGTTCAGACTTGTAAATTCAACGTTTTTAATATTTCTAAAGTGACTTCGGTTTCTTGCTATTGTGATTACTGATTGTTCGGGGAAAGAATGAGTATTTGTACCTATCTGTCTTGGAATCTATCTCCCTTAGTTTATCTTTGTGGTCTGATCTACCTAAGTAGTGTGGGGCCATTATAATTCCTTCAGTGTCATATTTAAACTCGTTTGTTCTGAACCTTTCTAAAAGTCTAAGCCTCGCTTGTTCTCTCCGCACTTCAAGTGGTTCCCAGCCTTAATCCCCTAAGAGACCTGTCACACTTGTGTTTTTATCATAACAATTTTTAACGAATCTAGCGGATTTTCTCTGGACTTTATCTAATTCTTTTTGCCAAATTTTCTCCCACGGATCCCAAATACTTGCGGCATATTCCAAATGAGGTCTAACTAGAGCAAAATAACACCTCTCTTTAACTTTTTCATTACATTTCATTACATAATGTTCAACATTATTAAGGGAGGGACTGAGCTAGCACAGCTTTACCCTCAGCGGATTAACTCAGGCCGCTATGAAATGGGAAAAAATGGTTATATTGATAGTTTTCTCAAGAATCAACAGAGATTTGGAATTCCAAAATGAATACCTAATACTTGCTTATAATACTAGCTTAACCACTCCCTCCAACTTCTCAGGCGCAAACCACCTTAATTCGTTCTTAGATAGTGCCTCTTAGGACGAGGCTAATGACTTTTGTCAGGATCCTTAGGGGTACTTTGTTATGAATAATGAATATCACGGGCTATTATATGATAATATTTTACTTCAGGGACAGTGACATGGAGGTTAAAGATGGGGTGGCGCCGTGGAAAAAGATGTCTAAGTGCCCGGGGCTCCTGTCGAAGGCCCCCAAAACAAACAATCTACATTCTATCATTCAATACTCACCCCAAGTAAATTAAAGCACACAGATAACACACTTTACATGAGTGTATAACAACGCATGACCTAGATCATGGGCCACTCGAAGAGCGCAAAAACTCGGCAGAAAACCAGAATAGAAATAGGGTCATTTCTCCTCTTTACAAGTAGCTAGGTTGAATTCTCACTCCTCTACACAAGTCTCAGGTTAAGGGCATTGGCTTATGACTCCTTTCATGTGTGAGAAGGGTACCGGCGTTGGTAGTCTTGTTGGCCAGAGACATTTTAGAGAGCCCCGGTGAGGAAAAAATGTATAATTTAATTTCAATGCAATCGTCAGTGCCGTCCTCCCTTGAGTTTGGAACGCCACTACAACTCACGGGCCTTGTCCTCAAAGTCGCAAATTTTTCGTCAATTGGTGTCAAATGGAATGGAGTCCATTACTACCACATTTATATGGAGCTCATAACTCTGCTCATCGGGGAAGCAGTTGAAAGGGCGAATATTTGGGAACGTAAACGCTTCTTTCTCTCAAAACTAGCTGGCCTAAAATAATGGAACCCACGCCCACAAGTCGTGAATCAACGAGGTGGAGAGCGATATCAGTCCCGGCCAGGAATATGAGCGTTCTTCGCAGTTAAGACGTAAGACCAATGGCTCGAAATTAGTCAATAATTTGCAGTTTAAGTCACCACCCTCATTTCCTCAAGTCCCTATTACATTCCAAAGCTCTTACCTTTAATCATCACAATCACACAGAACTTCCCTCCAGTTTTCCCTCCCCCTGTCTATTATTGAAAACCTCTTTTCTGCAATCCTGAGAAAAAGCACAGAGCTTCGAAAAGTTACTTTGGATTTATTGATTAAATCGTGGTGTTTTTTAGTGGAATGAAACCCGATGAGAATAAATATCATACTGTCCTGCATCTTAAGATAAAGGGACTCACCTTGTATTCATGATTTATCCGCTCCTTTCGAGTACTGTCTGCAAACTCCCTGCGCGCTCAGATGCGCTCAAGGGACAGAGCGTCCCAAGATGCGCTTAAGGGACAGAGCGTCCCAAGGGTTTCTCTCGACAGACATCCACTTGTGCACTTTGTCGAGTGGGAGTGGGGTGATGTGGGTTACCAACTCCCTTTGACTATCCAAGCGACGGAGAAAACTTCTCCATCTGGACAAGGAAACTGACCGGGGGCAACCGACGTCCTCTTCTCACTCCTCGTTAAGGAGCGCTGCGAATATTGACGATAATGGCTTGCATTTGCGCGAGTTTAGTATCCAAATATTTTAGTGTTTTCTCAGTATGGGTATATTCTACAGAGGCAAGTTTTCAATGGCTTTCAACGTGACGGTTATTATTCCTTTGCACTCGCTTTTGAACTACGTAAGGTCTTTGGCATGGAAGAATTTTGCATTTTCTTCGTCTGGTGGAAGACATCGTGCGTAAATTTTAACTGCCTAAATTTCAGTAACTTTTGCTAAAAATAATTATACATAACGTTGGTCAATAAAGAGCGTATGATCCAAATTCGTACTAAGGTAACTGTCGCTTCAAAATAAATTTAGCACTACTGACGTTGTTGAATCGTTCCAAAATGATTATTATTCTGTATTGTGTATTCTGATATCAATAAATTAAAATAATAAGTTTCCCTATGATGATGTTGTGTTTTATACACAAACATATGCACAAATGATTTGATTAGTAGATAAAAACGATTTCGTCACACCTACATGTACAAGTTTTTTTTAAGAAGACACGTTTGATATGTTAATGATATCGCCGATATTTACAGAGCATGGGAGGAAGGGTGTGTTCATATCACACGGAACCTTAAAAATTAGAGATGGGATAAAAGAATCGGAGAATGGCTGACTGTAATTTAAGGACTGCCCCTTATGATCTCCCTGATGCCCTGAATGCTGCACATTGCGTCTGCATCTAATCCACCGGGAGATCCTAGGCGCCGTTTCCGGTACCCCTAGTGACTGCCTATTAATTTTTTAATCTGCTATAAGCGTAGAAATCTCAAAGTTTCCGAGGGAATGAAGTTCCTAATCGATTTAATCGGTGAGGAATTTTGAGCAGACCAGCTCAATGAGGCAAAAATAACTCGTATTTGATCCTCGGTAAGAAATCAGAATACTTACTGAATTTTAGTTCTTCCCCTTTCATAAACACCCATTATGAATAATCGGAAAGAAGAAATCAGATCTTTTAGGATTAATCAAACTGCGCAAAAAATTTTTTCAGCTGTGCAGCGTGGTCTGATATTTGAAAGGATATAATGAAGCTTTTCGCTTTGACCTATCCATAGTCATTGATCTTTGATAAAAATTTCTTAACTCTTTTCTATGTCAAATTTAAAGTTTCAAAATCCCGTAAACCCTTTCCCTGCGATCTGCAAAATAATATGAGGCACCGAAGTAGATCAATTGGAAAAATAAAATCTACGTAAAATTTAACTAGAGGTGTTGACATTAGAGATGAGAACACCTCCTATCGCAATGGAGGAGTCAGACAACCGGTAAACGCTGCAAGCGCTTAAAATGGTCAAGTTGAAACACGTACTAAGCATTTACTTGCTCCAGAGAAACTAACGATGCGTCAAAACTTTCGTGCTTCCCTCAAGCACTTCCGACCCGTCTCTCACTCTCGTTCTCCATTCTTATGCACCTTCGTTAAAATTCCACCCACACACATTGATGCTATGGTGATAATTACTCTTTTTAACCACCTCTCTTTGCATATCCCTGCCTTCCCTTATGATGTTTGTGCTACACGGGCTAATCTGAGTGCATTTAATTTAGCTTATTTATTTATCTAGCAAATAGCCCAAAATCCACAAAATTTCCTTTTACGTATGCTAAAAGGTCTACGCAAGAAATGAGCAAAAAAATGAGGCTTTCGCATATCGGGAATATCATAGAAGCGAGCTTAGCTTGGTGAAAAAAACATTACGAGGAGCCTTAAAATTTTAAGGTTTCAATTCAAATGTTTCTAGAGGCTAGGGAGACGATGAAAGGATAGGGTTGAGCTTAATATGCACAAGCTCTCAAGACATAGATGTCTGCACTGTATGATTTACGGGGTTCGTTTAGATACCGCTTGAGTGAGAAAAGTTTTCAACACTAACAATGGTGTTCGCGGGTGCGATAGTTTAAAGAAGATCGAAGTTCATGGAATATGAACCAAAGGAGCCTTCTCCACGGACCAGGGGTTTTTCAAATCGGGGAATAGACCCCAGCAGAAGCGTTCTCGGTGGCCATGGAATCATGGAATCTACGTCGTAAACACGCGTGAATCTGCAATATTGTTTTGAGGAGCAACAAAAGTTTAATTTTTTTTGGTAAAAGTTGTTTGTATCGGAAAAAATAGGAGGCTTTAGAAATTGAAGGTACCTAGTACTCCAAGCAATGTGGTTCAGGTAGAATCGTTCTTATTTCCTTTACCATTACCTCTTAACTTTTCCTCTGGTTGCTGATCAAAGGTGATTGGATATTACAAATGAATAATTGTATTCAGCCTAAAAGAAGTGCATCAGAAAACAATGGCTAACTCTTAGAATGTAAAATACATTTTACAAAATATATACCAAGATGGAGTATTTTTCTACCATAAAATATGATTATGGGACATGATAAGTTTAGACGAATATCGTCACCATTAGGTCCTCCACCCGGCTACTACGTCCTTAACTGGAACAAGGATCTCGCGTAAGCTTTTCTGAGTGTGGTAATTGCTTTGAAGGTTGCATATTCTAGCAAGAACTCTCGCTAGGATTTTTTTCATCGAATCGCGACGGGACGTTTTTAGAAATGACAGAGGTGATTTTCCAATACGTGAGGGCTTATTCACCGTAGATTTTTATCCACCGTAAAAACGCCCACTGACAATCAAATGATCTGGCGGGTGGCCCTTAGGCATCAACTTAATTTCGCATCCCTAATTAGTTGTAGGCTCTGGTATGTGTTTTTCGTAATCTGGAAACATGGATGTGGTGTTTACTGCCTCTTGAGGAAGGGTACTCATGGGTCTAAATCCTCTCTTGCCCTAAATGCAAATTTTATCTTAAATTCATAGCATTATTTTCACATAATTATTTTCCATTCAATCACGTGCGTTTTGAAAATACGTTTGTATTTTCTTACATATTCATTTGATGTGAACACTTAAGATTATAAATGCAAAACCTATAAGAATGTAAGAAATCGAAAATGTGGCTTCGTGAATTTCCTATCATTTCCAGTAACTCAAGAGATTGTGGCTGAAACTGTTAATATATTTAAGTATGCAATATTTTTCACTTTGATCAATTTATGCTAAATCTTCAGAACTTACTTTGATTATTTCAGCCTCTTTCTATCATAAGTTTTAAATAATGTTTTATTCATGAATTTCCACCGGTATTCTTCCCCTCTGATTTCATTTCCAAACTATATTGTGCTGAATTGAGAAAGTTAATAAACTTACAAAACACCTTATGGGAGTCTCAAGTCGTAGTCTTAGTCGTCTTAAAGTTGTTGAAAGGTTAGTACTATAGATTCAGCACTCCTTGATTGTCGATAGTAAATTTTCAAGTACTAACGCTAACCGCATGTGGGAAATAAGTAATGACGTATGATTGGTCTTGACAGTAAAAACACATCCGTTTTGCATAATTCACTAATGGTCGTAGGGATTCATGTATTATTTAACATATACTAGCGAAAATATTGAAAATATTTAAACTAATACTATTTCAACCAATTAGGAACAAAATCCTCCAGTCGATTTTACTGGAGTAAAGCATTTTTACATTTAAAAGTCACAAAGAATTTGTAACAAATTAACCCTACGAGAATCACCTCGTTTGAACGTACTAATCTGGGTATTTAAACAGGTATGTGTTAACTCTAATCACGCACGTACTTGCTTGCCATTGAATTAGTGCAAATTTTGGCTAGCTTGGTGAACTCGGAAACAGGTTCCACTTTTTTCAATGTTGAGAATTCCCACAGAGAGGACTTAAGAACGTTTGTTTAAATATTTCAATAATGCCCTGTTTTAACTTCGTCTTAGAAGAATGGATATAACTTATGAGTGGGGAGATTCTGATTAATCACTCATTAAATAACTAGTTCCTGCTGTCCTCTTTATCCTCTTGTGGAGTCCAGTTGATTTAGAAACCTTTATCAGCAAAGGTCTTTCAGCAAATTTGGTTCTTTAATACATCTATATTTTCCTTACATTCGTAATCGGATGTTTATCATTCTAAATCGCGTTTCCTTACCATATATCTCCTAGATTCTCAACTGAAATTAATATTGATGCCTTAAACGAATCCAACTTTTTGAAAGTGTCTGTTGGGTATAAAGTGATAAATATTTTTGAAATTGGATTTGCTGGACGAAGCCTTGAAATACACATGTAATTTCAGGGACCGTTGTTTCATTATCCTAAACCATCCTTGAATAAGACGTCTACCATTGGATAAAGATCGAATGCCGCACGTCAGGAAAATGATATGCAACTATTTATAAAGTTGTGCACTCTGCCTGTATCAATACAAGTGCAATGTGAAAGAGTGTTGGGTTTATCTACTGCTGTTGTTGCAAGATTTTTAGCTATGCCTCCCGAAAGTTTTTTAGTCTTATTGGACAAAGATCATTTAGGTCGGTTGTTACGTGGCTCTTATACTCCCCAGAACTTATGTGTTGTAAGAGATTTGCGTTGAAATGGGTTGATAAGGTTTTTCTGTTTTTTAAGGGAAATTGTTTGTAATTTAATATGCTGCGGAGTAAAAAATTTAATATAATATTGATGAGGGGGAAATATTGGGATATCCGTCGTTTTATTATTTACTACACACAAATCGCGTGATATAAGTACAATGGCAGAAAAAAGTGGAAAACCGACCACAAGGAAAAATAGAATTCTAAACATTTGTGCTTAAATGTTCATCGCTACTGATTCACAATGAAATTCAAAGAAATTCAGGAAATCGTACACGCCCAACTAAGCATCATTAGGACGCCTAGAAATAAGTGTAGATGCTCCTGAAAGAACATATTCGAGGGTAAGACGCGGATTTAAATACGAATAGATTGAATGAATATTTTATGTAGAGCTTTTAGCTACGTATTGAGCATGAGTAACCTGTTTTTGCCCAATAGCCCAATCGTATTAGAGACGAAATTAATATTCTTAAAGGGTATAGCCGAATAGCCGTCCGTAAAAAAAGCCCCCTGGGATTTCCTGAATGATTCCTCTTTCTTGTGCTGCGCGTCCCCGTCTCTGCCCCTCATCTTTATTCTCCGCGCATACAGTTCGCTTCGCCCTCTCCGACGATGATCTCCTTTCTCGCCTTCCATCTTCCCTGCTGGACCGCTCCACCCGACGCCCTAGAGCTCTCCCGTCACTTAATACGCATCACGTCTCCCTACGTCTCGTCCGTCTTTCATCTGCTCCTTCTCTCTGTGCTCGTCGCCTTTCAGCGCCACCTGACTACCTTCACCATTCTGACCATGCCACTCAGATCTCTTTTTCATACTCTCGTGCCTTAAAGCGCGGCAGGGCTTGGGACGGAAGTGGTTATGTCTGAGCCATCTTTTGCTTAGCAATACGACCAGATTGAGCGCGATGGCCCTGAAGGTGAGTATTTGGAACGAGACATTTGGCGTGAGAGTACGCCTGGTTTCGGAAAAAAGGACTAAAGCAACGGATCATGCATGATTATCGAAATGATTTTTTTACAGAAACAAATCAAAATAGCTCGTTTTGTTAACTTACTTTGAATGGTTGAATTCGTGGGTATTTTATGAACTTCAAGTAATTGTGACAAGTTGAAAGTGACAAGTTTTTATATTTTTTACCATTGCAGCAATTATATCTTCCTTCTTCGTCCGTAGTTACTTTTTTCTATAACTGGTATCAGATGGACATTTTTCTACACTTTTCTCTTTCTCGTAGATATTCTATGGATGAAATTCGTAACAATAACTATAGGTAACTTGCCACTATAGAGGTCCATTTTGGAAATGAAACGCTTTATTTTGTATGTTAAAAATATAATTTGGTGAAGAATAATGATTTTTCACTATTTGATTTTTTCTAAACAAGAAGAGATGAAAGAAATTGAAGACTTCTTATGACTCCCTCATTGTCTTTACCAACAAATAATTATCTTATCATTGGGTTTATTTAGTAACAAAAAACTTTCAGAGCCATGCTGGGAAGTTCATAACATTTTCCACATTGTAATCAAATAAACCTTATGGAAAAAAAACTTTGAGGTTTTACCTACTAGTTCATAAGAGTCTATGAAATAATTAAAATTTGTCAAAATAATAGCAGAAAGGTATTTCTTTTTAATGCCCAAATTTAAAATGTAACTGTGGGCAATGTAGTGCAAAACACTGTACATTCAATGATTTTTTGAAACGCCAAATAAAACTTTGATACGCTTTGCGATGACTTTTTCTGAATAATTCTTTCCTTTCATGAAATACAAATTCTATTATTTATATGTAGTAGAATTGTAAGAAAAAAACTTTTGAACTGATACAAATACACCTAGCTAAATAAGATTGGTATGCCTAACTATTCCGTTAATATCATGTAGAGTGGCATTCACTTTTATAAGAGCATGTTTCTAGGTCTCAGACACAATAATGAGTTCTAAACGAAATGCTATCTACTGCCGTGACCACAGTGCATTCCAGTTAAGTCAACTAATTAGGTATCTATATTCATCTGGAGTCCCTAATCGCCGCGGTTAAGATGGTAATGAGGCTGTGCGCATACGTTATGGCTGGATCGAGCGAAGAGAGGTGGTATTCAAACGCAAGTTTCTTTTTACTTTTAAATCTAACCCGAGTTTTCTCTTTACATGTTGATTTCGTGCAGCACAAAAGTCTCAATTTTAAATAGCCAATGACGTGTAATTTTTGTATTCTCAGACCAAGTTTACGTCTGGTTCCAATCATCCCTAGTCCAGAGTTCGAAAAATATTTGACTCAAGGAGTAATTTTTTGGTAGTGTAATTAAAATTCGTTCTAACAGACATAGTATTTATGAAGGAAGTGACTCTTTTTATAGGTACGTCTATCTTTACCTAACTGAAATTATTTAATTAAATACATTTTTTACGTAACCTACTGAGGTTCGTCTCCACATCATTAGCATACAGATTAATTTTAGTAATTTTCAGCTTGCTGATTTACACCATTATTCATATTAACATGCTAGAACAAAACGCTGTTCAAAAATATTTTTTTTGGAGACATAATGAAATATTTCGACAAACACAGACTGTATCTTCCGTAAACAAAAACTAGTCATTAAATACAAATTTGTTCCAAATTGTCTATTTCATTATAAGCATTTCATGACATATTTCCTACGCTATGATCTCTTTAAATTACATCACTAATATTCGGAACATATTTTTTCTTTACGACCGCAGTCTTAATGACATAACAATAATTACGCTAAAATTTTTCTGACATGAGCGCTGGAAACCTCGACGGAATATAAAACTTGGCAGTGATCAGGATTTATAGGATTAGATCTGGAAAAATCCTTGGAATGAAGTTGGGGTGGATTTAAAACCACATGGATTATAAGTGTTTGGCATGTTAAAATCAATTACCGTTTCCACCATCTTTCACAAATAAGACCATATTAAATAATTTATCAGAGAACTCAAAAAAAATTTTTCCCCAAAAGCTCAAAAAAATCTTGAAAGCTCGAAAAAAAAGTATTTGTGATTACAGCAAACACTGCGATTTAGTTTTTACCCCCGCTGATATTTTCCGGAGGGCCCAGCTCTAGAGCCAATCCCACCAAACCCACTCTCCCTCCCCTCCTCCGACTCCTCCGCGACCCGCTTCGTCTCCCTTCCACTACGGGTGCACTGACACCGTTCTCCGTCTAATCGCATCCTTTCGTCCCTCGTAATGGAATTGCCCCACCCACCTCTCCCCCGAGAATCTCTTGCATCCACCGACACCACCGCTTAACGCGACTCTCTTTCATCCCCCACCCCATGTGTTTCCCAGACCCAATCTTAAATTCTCCCTCCACTTTCCTTCTCGTCTCATCCGGCTTCGCTTAATTTCGCCGCGATCTCTTTGTCCCGCTGGGCTTTCCTTATCCCTTCCATGTCCTTCCCCTGCGTCACACGAGGGATTTGTCGCTTCCTTCTTCTCCTTTTTTTTTCATATATACGAGTTTATCTTTCTCCCCCCTTTCTTCTTTAATGTGCTTCTTTTTCTTTTCGCATTCGCTCTACAGTATAAGTTCGGCTCCGTCCTCATGTCCAGTCGCGTCGCCCCTCCGATCCTTCCTCCCGCGGCTTATTACTTCCTCCATTTTCTCTCGTACTTTACATTTTGGTGGGTGAGATTCAATTATTTTCTTGTTCCGTAGATGAGTGTGGACCTATCGTCTATTTGCCCCAGCGAGATTGCGTTGCCGCGTTCGGACGTGGGCGTGATCTCTTATCTCCGAACGGAAACGGATATTTTTATAGCCGGCGATCTTCCTTCTCCAACTTCCGCGTTAGAGAGGGGCTTGCAATCAAGGCGACGGCCAGACGCTACGGTGTTCCCCGCAGTATGAGGAGGGAAATCCGTGACTGCCTTTGGAGGGACAACGAGGAAGGAAGTCGGAAGGTAACACTTGGATGCGCTCCTTTTTTGCGCGAAGGGTAAATTCAAGGGAAACTCACAGGGTGAGGGCTTAAATCATTTCTTAATCGCTGGAAGTTGGTAGTCGCCTTCACTAATTGAAGATTTATTGCGCAATTTCGAAGTCTAGGACGTTGCCTAAGGGACGGCAGGGAGAGGATTTACTTCGCTATTATCTACGTGGATTTCTCTCACAACCCAAGAAAGCAAATATTACGACAGACTCTTTCATAAGTAGATTAGCTTGTCGAGTTTAAATTTTTAAAATCTTAATTTCTTAAAAACAATAGACTAAAAATAAAACGACAATGTTCTTGCAGTAGGTAAGTATCGAAAATACTTTGAACACCGTCTCAATTAAATGAGATTACTGCTCCTGTGCCTAAAACAACTAAAAATTGATCACCCTACGCCGAATTCGGACGTTTCTCGCGCATGAATTATAAAAATTATCCTTCAATTGTTAATTTAATGTCAATCGATATTTTTTCTACCCATACGACACCGAAGCAATATCATCGAAGAAACGTCAATGTTGATCACCACTTATTTTGGGGAACACATTAGAATGGTGAAAATGTATTCGTAAAACAATCAGAAGAGCTATTTCTTTCACATTTTAATTAGTTTGCCATAAAGGGATTGACGAAGAAGCTGAACTGATGTATCAGTAATACTTATTCACAAAAATAGAGATTCTTTTTAATTAATTCACAACAATCAAAGAGAAATTTAACTTTTATCCAGTGGTTCTCGCAGAGAATAAAGCTCCAGATCCCCACCACAGTAATGAACGCGAAAGTTAATTTAAAAGGCCATATTTGAAATAATTTGAAAGTAAGTGAATTTTCAGGTGGAATTTACCATCAGAATAAGGGAGTAATATCCTTTTCCTGTACAGACTATAGTTAGCAAGGAAGATCCAATAAATTAAAAAAAACACAAAGATTGGATGTAGCTGAGAACTCCCAGTGGTGTCGAATATAACTCAGATCTTTCGGTCAATAGTCCAGCACTCTACCTATTAGAATATCACACCTTTTTTATTCAAAGTGAAAGCCGGCAAGGATTGCTTCTATCTTTAAAAAGATTTGCTTTTCTGTGATTTAAGATTTTCAACAGCCCGATTCAACAAATTTAATAGTGACTAATTAGTAAGATTGGAATATTCACGTAAATTCCTCCAGAGTTCTCACATTTTTGGAATGGTTTACCAGCCAATTGGACAGGACATTTATTAGAAAATGAAACACGCAATGTTAGAGGATGTATTCCTCGTTTTATTCAGGCATGGATTGAAGCATGGATTTTCGTGTTAATATGAAAACAGGACCACTTCATGCATGCATAAGAATTTCACCTTTCCCCGGCAGCGTAACCTTTCAAATCCCCTTCATACCTATCCCGAGAGTTGAAGACGATAGGTTCAGCAATATGGTTACATACGTGACGATAACATTATACACAGAAAAAGGACACGTTCCGCACGATCTGTTTTGTGAATATTTCCGTGGCACAAGCACCCTTTTCACTTAAAGGGAGGAGACTCGAGAGTTTTTTTTTGTTTTATGACATGAATTTGATTGTTTAGTGTCACCAAAAGAAATATGAAATGACCTGAGTGGAACTCACAGACTTTCGGGATCAGGAGGTGGTATAAGATAAATATAGATATACATATAAGTACAAATATATGTACACATATTGTGAAAATATATATATATATATATATATATATATATATATATATATATATATATATACCTGTGTATTTGTATACTGCATATATACAAACACACAAAAAAGCGATCCCATGTCCTTTTAACACCCCTCGCCAGCTCTCATCCTCTAAACCCCTCCCCTAAATAACAATTCTCTTTCCAGGCCCCATCCTCCTCTTCACGCACCCTCCACACTCTCCGCCCTTTCCTTCCGTCAACCGAGAATGTTTTTAGCGAGTTCAGCCCATCTACCCGGGGCCCGTAAAAAACCGTTTGCATCTCATTCTTGCGTGGAACCACTTCCGGGTGCCTGTTGCCTCAAACCCTCGGGCTCATAAAGCTCTCAGCTCCCTCTTTTTCTCACCCACGCACCGTGCCTTCCAACGCCCAGTAACCATGATCTTTCAGGATTTCTTCAGCCACGTGTTGCGCGATGTTTGTACGTTTCATGGCGGTGCTGCTGTGCTATCAAACCTACCAGCCGAGGTACTCTCTATACAGTCGGGAGTGACAAAATACGGTAGTCTTGCCCCATCTAGAGCGTACACATGTATCGGGCTATAGCTACATCTTACCTTTTTTTGTCTTTCGTTTTATTTCGTTTTATTATGGTGACGATTAAATTATCTCAAGTGTGGATAATTGTAGTTAAAGTGAGAGGAAATCTAAAAAGCTATAGTATCCAGTTCCATATTTTAGGAGACACAAAACTGAGTCATATAACTATTGTACTTAATGCAATATTAAATATTTCATGCTAATGCTTTAAATATAAATTCAAAAGTGTTTTCCGTCTCTTACGGCTGCCTAACACCAGATCCAGATGGTTTATAATTTGATCAATCCTGAGGGGCAGATTAGCGCTTAACTTTTTGGAATATTATCATCGTAAAATGAAAAAAATCTACTTACAACATTCTGCACAGTTTTTTAAAATAAATATTCGTGAACACTGCAAATAGATTAGTTTATTTTATTCTCAAGACTATTGTTATTGGTACAGGAAGCACTTTTACATTTAATGGGTTTCTCTTGTACTCAACTTTTACTGGTCCGGATAATTGGCGATATTTAACAATATATCAGCAATTAGATTGCATTTTCGATTAAGCGTGCCATAAAAACTTACTAAATATTTCTCAGACTTGGATACAAATACATTTGTATTAATAAACATCATATATAACATAGTGCGAGTAACCATTATTGAATAATGATGCCGGCCGTGTTAGCTAGGTAGATTACGCAATCGTCAGCTGACTCAATATTCTCGGGTTTGAGTCCCACCTCGGGTACGGGAGTTGTGTCAACTCTGGTGGTACTGTCCTTGAAAGACATGATGATAAGGCTATCGGGATCCAAAGAGGCGTATCAATGACTTCTGGAGACAAAAAATTACATACTAGTTTTTCGTTTCTATATCCTATAACGATATTATTATCTTGCTAGTGGAAAAATGACTTTTATTATAACTATCATAGTAAATCTGCCTATTAGTCAGCCTAGGTATTATATCTCTAGTGAGCAAAGAAAAAACTTTTGAGGGATACGTCCTACTTTTCAATATTAAGTCACAAAGTTACCTTTTTTAAAAAAATATTTTCAACACCATCAAGTAATCATAACACCTAATCTATTGCAGATTGCTGATTCATGTAAGCATAATGGTAGGAATGAAGCCATATCATGTTTTAAATGTCACCGAAATAAAAATCCAGCAATCATTCCAAATGCGACGTTCACAGGGCAAAACGAATTAATTTGGAATCAACTCAGACAAGGTTGTTCACCACCGTATCATTTAGATTAACTCGGTAGCAGTTAACAATATACGAGGTCAAAAATATCACGACTTTTGTGTTTTATCAACTATTATTTGTTTATTCATGAATATCTATTTTGTCCCCTTCAAATTACTCCCAATTAGATATTATACACTAGTCCCAACGTTTTTTCCAATCCTCGAAGTACGTCAAAAATCCTTTTTTGTGATCTTGGTCAGCTCCTCCTACGATGCAGTCATTATCTCGTCAATCGTAGCGTAGCGTCATCCTGTCATGGGCCTCTTCTGTTTCGGGAGCAAGATAAAGTCACTGGGAGCCATATCTGGGGGATACCGAGGCTGCGGCATCATTAGTGTGTTGTTTTTAGCCAAAAATTCGCGCACAAGCAACGATGTGTGAGCAGGGACGGTGCAAAAGCCAATTTTTGTTCTTCCACAAATCCGGGAGTTTGTGGTGGATTGCTTCACGCAAAGTGCGCATAACTTGCAGGTAATATTCCTTATTTACCGTTCTACTCTATGTGAAGAACTAATGATGCACCACGCCCCTGCAATCGAAGAAAACTGTATGCAAGACTTACACATTCGACTGAACTTGGCGCGCTTTTTCGGTCTTAGCTTGCATTGCAGCTTCTATTGTGAGGAGTGAGTTAAAGTTTCCACGCCATAATCATAAACCCATGACTTATCACCAGCCACCAGACCCTCTGGAGAAAATTTTGGTCGACGTGGACAGAGTCCAATGCCTCATTAGCAATGTTAATGCGTTGCTATTTTTAGTCGAAATTGAGCAATTTTGGTACGAATTTCGCGGCGACCTGTGCCATACCCAAATCATTGGAAAAGATCGAATGACACGAGCCAATGGATATGTTTAGGTCCTCAGCAACTCCTCTCTCACAAGTGATTCGACGATTGGCAAATACTCTTTTCTTCACTTCATCAATGTTTTCGTGTATCGTTGACGTGCTCGGGCGTCCGGCACGCTTTTCATCGTTCACATCTTCCAAGGTACCTTCTCCATATGCCAAAGTCAACATTCGGAATGCGTCCGCGTACTTTATTTCATTTTTCACACAAAATTTGATACAGGTTCTTAGATCCATATTTTGAAACAGGCCAAAATCGAAGACAAGCAAAAACACGTCCAAGCAAACACAGCCCTCAACAATTAACTGAACATTCAAAATGGCCGAACTCTTCGGCATAAGTGGAAGATATAAGTGTCAATATAATGCCACAAAATATCGAAAATAAAATATACGTAACCCGCGAAAATTCAAAACTCGCGATACGTATTCAACAGACCTCGTACAATGTTTAAAACACTCCTAGAAAAAATGCAAGTTTCTTCTTTTTAGATTACAAATAGTGTATATTGCAAGGGAAAAATTTGTTAAGAGTATATGCCGCAGAAGAGTTTTTGGAAAATATGACAAAATAGAAATGTTGTCATCCGCTTGTTAGGTCTCATGTAGATTGGCTGCTAAGATATGGGATCCTCATGAAATTGGATTCATTGCCAAATTAGACCGCGCGCAGCGTAGAGGAGCAACATTTGTAAATGATGCTAAGATAAACTGAGAAGCGTATCAAAATTATTAGAGGAGCTAGGTTCGGAATCACTCACGGAACAAAGGCTAAATTAGAGATTAATTCTCCTGTATCTCGTAAATTGGAAGGAAGCCTCTTAAGCGCTGATGTTGAAAATGTGCTATTAGCCCTATCGCATTATGGTGGGAGAGATAATGCAAATAAAATTATAGAAATTAACCAAAGAACGGATAGATTTAATATACCATTTTTACCTCGAACGATAAATGATCCGAATAATATTGTCCGACGCGCTAGAGGGGAAAATTATTTTGGGTCAAAAGTGTTCTGGTGTGTAATCACCCTCTGCCACACAACCCAGCGGTGGCTGAAGGGCACTATGTAATGTAATGTAATTTTCTGTGGCTCCGATATTCATCGGTATTTTACACTTCCTCCTTGTCTCTCACCTACTTCCCGATGGAAAACTAAACCTTATTGAATTAGTTTAGAAACATCTCTTCATTGGCAATTTCTTCGGCATATCCTGTAAATTTCGTTATGCATTTGGGAAATCTCTCTCTTAATCGTTTTTCCTTCCTATCGCCATGTTTGACTTCACCTCCCTTTCCCCCCTTTTATATACTATATTTCTCTCTTTCATATACAATCCCACCGTATCCAATATCCATCTCCTTCCGCATAAGCCTCTCTTCTTTCTCCGCGTCAAGCCATCCGTCCAGTAGCAAAATATATTTTTCCATTTCCCCTGCAGGATTCTGAGGTCAGGGCAAAAAGCGGTTACCAAAACCACGCCCGATCCTCAATGGGCGAAACACGAGAACGGATGACGGATGAGTTTCTATATTTTTCAACTTCTTTCCTCCTGAAACATGTTAAGTGATCTCTTGGGCCGAATGCGATAAATTTATCGGCATACTGAAGACTTTCTATTGTTAAAATATATGGTGAAATATATATATATATATATATATATATATATATATATATATATATATATATATGCGTTCCACTATAATATAACTAGTTATTATGCCACCTTTAGTGCATTTAAAGTTGAAAGAAAGATAAGACAGGAGGATCCCAAGTTCAAATACTACGTAGATGCTTCTAGACGACTCCATGTGTAAAAAGTGTAACAAAATATTGTGTTAAGAATAACTTTGCGATTAAATGCAGGTAGCATACTTCCTGTAAGAAGAGACCATATACCTTCGACCTTGAAGGTCGAGATATGCATACCTTGAAGGTATGCATTTCTCATGCCATAGGACTTAGTTTGACATTCCCCCTTCATTAGTCATCACCAAACTTGAGTTTGGTCACTGACGACCGTGTAATTACAGGAAATGCGATACTTTTAGAGGATTTATAGAAATCATCCTCAAATTTATTTGCTTTGCTCATGGAAATGTCATTGATAACCAATGATAAATTACATATGTAGATTATGATACACAAAATATAATTTTAACATCAAAGTAACAAAAAATATAATAAATATCAGTAAAATGATTTAGAAACTAAGTGCCCGAAGCCTAAACTAGAAAAATATTATCAAATAGCTATTGAGTTTAACTACAAATAATAGATTTTGCCTAAAATGAAATTTTACTTCGTTCATTTCGTATTACAAGAGGTTATACGTTAATAAAGTTTGCATGACCCATACTATTTGTTAAGTTATTAGAGCAGAGTTTTTTAAAACCCCATACTAATGCCTTTCATTAGATTGTTCACTAGCTGACTCATATAAAAGATTATGTATTAGATATTTTAAATATTTAAATTTAATAAAGTAAAAAGTATCGACAGATATTGCTCCTCTTGGGCAAAAACCATCATCAAATATAAAAACAGAGGAATGATAAACTGCTTTGTGCTCCTAACCTGTATTTATTCCTAGCTTAGCGTTTTTCCTGCAATATGGTTAAATAAATCGAACTATCTGTCATTCCTCTACTGTATCAGAGTGTTTAAAAATTTTATTGTATTATAAATGAGGCAGTTTACATTTATACGGCTAAAGCTAAAATCCTGGATTTCCGTTGAAGACAATTTATTGTTCTAATTATCTCTATTGTTATTAGATCTATTGTTTTAATTATCTTAAATCTACTTCGTGAGAATATTACACATGAAAACCGTCATGAATTCTTTTTTTCTACTGTGTAATTTAAATTATCATCCAGAAAAAGACTATAACTGTAGTTGATGAGACGTGTAACACCATAAGTTTAGTTTCATACGACAATGCGGCAGGTGTGGTTTTGAACATCACCAGTAGAAGACTGCCAAACATGGTATACATCTACCTTAGCAAACGCTACCTTGGATCTAGAAAGAGCGGAGGAACACATGAAGTTATTACAATCATACAAAATCTAATTGAAAGGTATCTAGAAAATAGCCAGGATGTCTTTTTCATTTTTTTGAGATTCGGAAAGACTCTTGACAGAGTAACGTACATAAATTTTTTTAATAAAAAAAAACCAAATGACGAATTGTTTCAAAGTGAGAGGAGATGTATTCGAAATATTTTTCTGAACCAGGCTGAACAGGGATGGAGAGCGGAGGTTAGGAGCAAGAGCAAGAATCGGAATGCCAGAGAATCAAGCCTAAATTATCCGATTTCGCAAATACTTTTTATCTTATATCCTGGGAAAATGAATCCTTGGGGAAGGTTGGAAAGTATAGTAGGTAGAGTGGGTAGTATATATAATAGTTATTTAAATATAAAAAAATTACATTTATCAAATTCAATAAAATTGGAGATGTACTTGAATCATAAAATTCAGAATTTCATAGATTTGTTATAATTACTCGTAATTTGAGTGAATCAATATGGGGATAAGAAATGTTGAATGTTAAAAATCGTTAATCATAATTTTTACGTTGTATCTGCATTTTATTGAAATGTTTTAGTTGTTATTATAATATATTAATATACTATTAAACGGTCGTAACCCCAATGTCGAACTTTGTAGGCATGATGTGTCATGATATTCATATATTATTCAATTTAGTTGTTTTCTAAATAAAATTTAGGATAATTAAGGAAGCATTACAGAATTCAATTATATAACGAAAAGGCGGTGGAGTTGAAAACAAGAGAACTTAATATTTCAGGTATTAAATTATGAGATATAATTAATGCAGGTGAAAATTTTGGGTACGAGTACTAAATAATCTTCCATTTACGTTTTCTGAGCTCTTGAATATACGAAACGAAATATGCATTATTCACTGATAGCATACATTTGTGACATATTACTGGAATATGGGGTAGCATGACTCTTTGACTTATTTTCTCTTCCGGTGTGAGCACGAGTATGTCACACAAAGCTGTGTTTTGATTATAATATGGTAGGCCACCGTTTAAAGGTGGATGGACACAAACTTGACCCCCCTACATTTCTTAGACCCGCCTAAAAAGACGCAAATTGGTACCCCACATGTCAAAAAACACTTCTTCAAGTCCCTCTACAAAATACCTCCCTTCATTCCTCCGCCTTCCTGTGTTTGAATAGTATATTTTAATATAACAAGGCCTTGAACATATGATCGATTGTACATAATTTGTCGTATAATGTGGATTTCATTTGATGGATGGGTGTGCAATTCATTTTGAGAGATTGCCAATTAAATTTATAAATTAACAAGGCCTTTTCACATATTTGCTCAATTTTTATTTATTTATCCATCTTTAATCTGAAAATAACTTTTTTTTGCCTTTTACATTGAATTTTTAAACTTGGAAATACAAGAAAGGTAATTGCAAACACCCATACGTTAGGTAGAGAAAAACAACCTAGGCGGGAATCGAACTAGTGACCTCTAGGTTGGCAGCAGAGATGGTACTCTGCCACACCAGGGATTGGCAAAAATTGTTGTTTTGCCGGTCCTGATGTTTTAAATGCCGAGTTTAAATTACCATAATTTGCGTTGACCATTTTTGTGTACATTTTGTATCGTATGCCTCTTCCAAATCGACCAATGAGAAGCACTCTAGGTGTTTTTAAGTTCGCAAAATATAAAAACAACAGAAATTAAACAAATTACGCAGTCCCAACAATTCATCAAAAGCTTTTTCTAAACGTTTGGCAAATCCAAAATACACAGCATTTTAGAATTTCATTTTTTCGTAGGAAATTTGTTGGCACAAGAAAGCCTGTTTAATTAAAATACATCACGAATACGTTGTGGCAGGCAAAATATGGCCAGTGGGGATTTCCTATAGACAGTTAACTACCTCGATATCAAACCTAAATTATTCCAGTGTGGACGAAAAAACAGCGTGCATCTTTCTCTGATATTCAGAAAAGGTTCTGTATTTTTAGAATTCCGTCGACGGAAAGAATGCTGCCCTCGTATGGTGCTCTCCCAAAAAATTTCATTTAACGTATACATGCAAAAGGAGAACATTTAAGTTATTTTTTTAAACCGTTTTAATTATTTTTTCCTAATTGCTTCTCGCGGTCGACTTATGGGTTCCCGAAGATGGCTTTTGGCTTCAAGAGGAAGATTTGTTTTCTTTTGCTGATTTAAAATTTAAATTGTTCTCATCTACTCATCTCGTTCCTTGGACTAACATGGACCACTAGCATGAACCCAAAGCTATTATCTTCAATTTATTTGATGGCAGAAGGCAAATTGGTGGATAATTCAATTCACGACGAAGGACTTAATGCTAAATTCTCTCTTGCATTCATAAATTTCTCGCATTTTCGTTCACCCTGTTATTTTTCTGGAAATATCCATTAATTATGTAAAAATTAGTCTTACCGTATAAGGGGATTTATTCCCTTGGCTATGAACTATATACGATACGGTAATTTATGCATAAAATATATCGACGAATTGATAAATTGTTTTATTTTCTTAGGAAATAGAAGACAAATTAATGATTTTTTTAAATGATTGAATTGGGAAGTGACCTTTACACTGGGTCAAGATTTGTAGCTTTAAATCCTGTTTTTTATTGCTTGATTTTGCTCACTGTTTTAAGCTCGCTGTTTTAACCATTTGGTTCATTTTACAGGTTAAGTAACCTGTAAGTTAACTGTAAATATGGTATATTACCAAATAAATATGTTTCATTAATCTAAAGGAAAACTTCATCAGCCAACTCATAAGTGTACTATAGTTAAAGATGTGGTATGAAAACTCTTGGAATTGAAAATTGAAAACATAGTTATGTTTGGAAGCATAGCAAATATGTCATTAATAATTCAGTTATTTCTAACTCTTCCCGCATGTCTAAATTTCAAAGGATGTGCTTAATGTATGAAGCTAAACTTTTGTAGCGAGATATCCATTGTTACTCGAGGAAGAGAGGCGAGAGTCATCAACTTGATTAGGATATAAATAGGCTATTAGAAATGGCCAGGGTTTTAGCAAAGGGTGAGCATTTGGGTGGATAATAAAACTTGGCTATTACTTGATATTTAATAATATGTGCCCAGAGGGGTATGAACAAATGGTCCATCCCTCGGGCTGAATCTTGGGCCTTAAACCCTTTTCAATTGGAAAAATCTACTAAAATCTTCATCACCTTTGAGATTATAATGCTGGAGTGGGAAAGTGTAGAAAATGAATTGGCTATCACAAAGCTGTGATCATGTTAAATGAACAATTGAAGTCTAATGAAGTTGACTTTGAAAAAACGCCTTTTTTAATCAGAGTTGCTGATAGTTGTTATTTCTTTCTTACTTGATCAATGCCCTTCTCTTGATTTACTCCTCTTGTTTTCTCATATCTCTCCTTCAATCATACTCTCTGGGTTCATTATGCCTTCATTCTTAATTTATTTTAACAGCTCAAATTACCATCCCCTCGAAATTTTACAGTTAAAAATCATTCACCCTGACTGAGACTTGAACCACGGATCCTTCAATTTCCGGCCGAATGCTTCGATTCATTAAGCTCCCGAGACTTCCTTATAATTAAACTTTTAATTAATATCACGCATTTTACTGATATGTGTCACCCTTATTCCTCCAATTATTCGTCCATTTCCTTTCGAGAGACGCTTCTGCCATGAAAATTACGATATTGATCTATTTTACTAGTCATCATGCAAAACATTACATTAGCTTTGTAATACACATTATGCCAGAAACTCATAAAATATATATTAGCTCAACTTTATTTATCCACATTTCCTGGTTCAATGACCATCCTTTTAGTGTTAATGCCTACTATTACAAGGATGCCCAATATATTTTAATTAGATATATTCACATTCAATTTTAATGGAATTTAATTGAAAATAATGAGCATCCCACTTCTCACATTCAAACATCTCTTTTAATCTAAAACTCTACTCTTTGCCACTTTAATTGACTTTGATTCATTATATTCGTTTTATTCCCTGTTGGCTGTGAAAGGTCACATCGATCAAAATTATTAATGAGAAACCTTGTGAGTACCCCAAGGGCATTTCGGTGACAATTTACGATTCTTCGTAGAAGTTCTTTCAGCAGTATCTTAGAAAAAACCTAAAAGGAAGCTCTGAATACATTTACCTCCACTGTACCTTCATTATATCCCTCCTTCCGCTTCCGCCTACTTCTCCGCCAAAACTTCCTCTTCTCCGCTCTTTGTAAGGAAAAGCTGACTAGAAGAACACCTACAGCTTTCAAATAAATAAAGTCATTAAAAATCATACCCGAAAATTTCTAATGAGTTTATTGTTCCTACGAACACTTAAAGAGAACCTTTTATATGTCAAATACAAAAAATGCATCTCAATTTCTTTATTTGACAAGTAATAATAATTTTTTTCGATTCATTTCAAACATTAATATACAAGATAGATCCAAAATACAATTAAATATAAGTCCAGAACTAAGATTATTCTGGAAATAAAGCCCAAAAACGTTTTACAAGGACTGAGTGCAATATATATATATATTCCGGCAAGTGGAAAGATCCGGTGTTCGAGTTCCGGTTGAGGAAATATTTTTACTCTTGTGATCCGTTCGATTCCGCCTTCCCCACCTCTATTGTGTTCGTCCTTTATACGTGTTCCTATCCCTTTTCCTTATATATGTTTCTGTATATATGAGTATTTATTCGCCGTTTGGCGGGATTTCGTGTTTGAATGTGTATTTGGCCAATGTGGCTCATCTCTTTCTTCTGGCTATGCGTGCCACGAAACGCACTGTTCTTTTCCTGTATGATGTTGTACGAATTCTAACCACTGTCCTTTCCTCTTGTGTATTGTCTATTTCTCCTTTGGTGGGTGAAACAGCCCTCTGACGCCATCTCTTGGCTAAAGAATCGAGGCGCTTGGCGACATATAAGACCCACGGATCTCAGGGTAAATTACATATCCTCGATAGCTGCCTTGACAGCAGGACGTGCCTGTGTTCACCGAGTGTCTAAAATCGCCGGCGTCCGAGGCTTCGGCCGCCGGGGTTTGGAGAGCGGCACTGCCGGACTCTCTCGGAAATCGAGGTTCCGATCGTGTTTTGTTTCGAGCGGCGGTTGACCGCCTAGTTCATCAAGAAGCGTGCAGTTTGACTCTCGACTTCTTCCGCCGGGAAGGCCGTACTTTTGTTTGGTTTAGTGGATCAAGACTGACCTTGACTCCTGGTGTAGAGCTTAGGCTCCTTTTGTTTGCTACCGCCGGGTGCGTGTGGTGGGGAGGGAGCGTTCGTGAGTGTTTTATTTCCCTTTAAAGTGCTCGTTTTTTTTTGTTGCGCTTTCCTTCTTCATGCTAGTGTGCTGAATTTGATTTCTTCAAATGGCTGTGCGCCGCTTAAACACGCTCGCCTTGCAAGTTGACGAGAAGGCGAAGCCCCCTACCCCGTTGGAGGTCCACCTCTTCACGTTAGAGTCGCTGGGCCTCACACCCGAAGAGATAGTGGCGATCCAATTTGGATACAATCGCCATTTGATATTCCTGAAGTTGGCAACCGAAGCTACAATGACTAGGATTTTAGACAATACTCCGCGGAAACTACCGTTTCCGTCTTTAAGTGACCAGAGGACGACAATAACAATTGACGAGACTTCCGGCAGCCCGTGTAATGTCAGGGTTCTTTGTCTCCCCGTGGAGACCCCATTGGAAGACATAACAGGCGAGCTCCAACGCTTTGGTAAAATACATCGCTCGTGGGAGAACAGGTGGGAGGGAGAAAATATGGCGCGGGTGCTTACTGGCACCAGGGTTGTGCGGATGACGGTCGAGAGAAATATCCCCTCGTACCTCCACATCGGCGGCAACCGGGCCATCATCATCTATGAGGGTCAGCGCCGCACTTGCGCCCGCTGTAACCAAGAAGGTCACGAGCGCAAGACCTGCCCTCGGAACCAGGGAGGTAAGAGCTATGTGGAGGCAATGACGATGCCCTCCAACCCTAACGCCGCCGTGGAGATGGACGAGCCCGAAGTGGCTGTGGAGGAGAGAGCGCGGTCGCTTCTACTCATCGAGGGTGCGGCCCCGGCTGCTCCCGTCGGTCCCCCGCATCTCCCTTCAATTGGAGGGAAATGTCAGCGGGAGCGAAAATCGTCAACGGAGGAAAGGGAACGGAAAAAGAAGAGGGCTGACAAACCCAAGCTCCTGGACTCGAATACGGATCTAAAAATGGCTCTCGTACCTACCACCTCGCCTAATATCACACGACCTCCAGCCCCCGTCTCCGTGAGCTCGTCAAATGAGGAAGGATGGTCTTTCGCCCCCCCTCACCCCGCTCACGTCATCGACGCCCTCGCCTCGCAATCCTTGCGTCACGGGCTTCAAACACCCCGAGAAATTCTGGTGACCGGTGAGGAGGATGCATCTGATTGCGATTGTATCCTGTCCCAAACAGATCTACCCTAAACCCCTTTATCATTGGCTATAAAGGAAGCGTCACCGACCCTGGAAGCTGACACATATACAAGTTTCCCTAAGCCAAAAATCCCAGATAGCCCTTCGTCTTTCCCCATTAAGGACAGCCAAGGTGTCGACGATCTTCCCAGCGCTTCTCAAGATACGGACCACAAGCAACTATCGCCCCTGATTTTTCCCGACCACAACCCTTCCGCAGATGAGCCCCAGCCCGCCACTCCGACCCTCCCCGAGGGTACCTCCTGCCCCTTGGCGGCCCCCAGCGGTGCTCCTTCGAAGAAGGCCCCCTGTGGAACGCTGCCGAGTTACCCGGTCTTCGTGGGGACCACGGCTGGCTCTTCCTCTTCCGACGAGGCCGGGGGGGAGGGATGTAGCGAAATGCCGCGTCCTCGCTCGTCGACCCGTTGGACGAGGCGTCCCAGGAAACGGCGAAGCACTCGTCGCCCGGGGTCGAGTCGCGACCGGAGCGACGCTAGCCACGATCAGAACTCTGGGAAGTGATGTCCGGTAGCCACCCGGTGCCGGACACATTTCGTCCATCGTTGAAGAGTTTTTTTTTCTGAATGACTGATTGAATCGATAATTTCAACCCTGCCATTGATAATTTCTTACAATACATAATTTTCCATTGCTAGCTAAAATCTCCCTCCTAATATCTGTGGACCTTGTCTTCCTTTCTTTTTTCTTTCTAAATGTTAATGGTCAAATGTACGAGTATGCGTCTGTATGCATATGCTTATGTATGTGCGTGTGGATGTGCATGTGTGCGTATGTATGTACAAGTGGATATGTATGTGGGGTATATGTATCATGTATTTATCCATGTATACACTTATACTAAAGAAAAACATGATGTACCCATAATCTGTGACCTGATATTATGCATAATGCTAACAAACTCTGTAATATTCTGAGCCGAATAAAATAATTTATATCATAGCTCAAGTGGTTAAGAGCATCCGCCCGGCAAGTGGAAAGATCCGGTGTTCGAGTCCCGGTTGAGGAAATATTTTTACTCTTGTGATCCGTTCGATTCCGCCTTCCCCACCTCTATTGTGTTCGTCCTTTATACGTGTTCCTATCCCTTTTCCTTATATATGTTTCTGTATATATGAGTATTTATTCGCCGTTTGGCGGGATTTCGTGTTTGAATGTATATATATATATATATATATATATATATATATATATATATATATATATATATATATATATATATATATAGTAACACACAATATAGAAACACAAAAAAAGAAGAACACTCACACGTTATTTCTTGATATTTCGACGGAAACAATCCGTCTTCCTCTGAAGATATAGAAGTAATGACTGCTGGAGTTGTTGAGGTGAGGGGTGCGAGAGAAAGGGAAGGGGGCCAGGAGAAGGGGAGAACGGGAGGCGAAGGAGGGGTGAGGGTGGGCTTCCACAAAGTAACAATTTTAGGCCATTCCCATCAGTGAACGACATTGATGCCCGGATGCTGATAGGCCATACAGATGTAAATGAATGCCATTTCAAGTGTTTTTAATTGTATAGGGTTATCGGATGTGGGAAGGGAGGCCAGGACGGAAACATTGTAGCACAGGTTGAAAGGGGTATTATGATGGGAAGCATGTTTAGGGATGGGGAGACCCGCGGACGGGGAGGAGGGATTGCACGAGGCGCGGTGGTTATTAATCCTAATGTTAAGTGGTGTGGAACATTGGCCTATGTAAAATGACGGGCAGAGTTTACAGGTAAGAAGATAAACTACATTCTTGGAAGTGCAAGAGGAATAGGGGAAGGGCGGGAGAGAGTTAAATGGTGGGATGGAGTGGGGTGGAGTGGTGAAAATAGGGCACTTCCAAGAATGTAGTTTATCTTCTTACCTGTAAACTCTGCCTATCATTTTACATAGGCCAATGTTTTTGAATTAGTTTTATACATTTGATGTGCAATTCTGATGCAAAGCTTTGATTTGAGAAAATTATATGTTCAGTTGAGTATCAGTTAATCGATTATTTCAATTTGTTTAACTGTGTGAACACCAGATTGCCCTCACATAAGTTTTTAACAGATTTTTTTGAGTAAGCATTTTATGGTATTAAATGATAGAGAGAGATCTTGAATGAAAATGATTGAAATTATTTACTTTTCTACCTATATCACGAGGCTGTAGAATATTGAAATTTATAACAGCGATTGGATTTTATTTGACTTTATCTTTTCTGAATAAATATTTCAATTTACGATGCTCAAGTTGTCCATAACCCTACCAACCATCTTCGCTCCTTTGCCCTTACAACCGTCCGGATAAGAATTCCAGACCATTTGCCATTTAAATGGGATTGCATTGTTTTCAGGGGCCAACTTTTCCAAACTTTCTCAATGGAGCATAAGTGTGGAAAATGAATTGCAAATAACTCTTAAGTGGGTTAACAAATATCCAACGGCGTCCTTGTGACTTGGAAATCCCTTTTTAGATTTTTCGCTCTCCTTGGAGCTCATTTCTTGTTAACCAATTCTGTGTTGATTTTACAAAGAATGTATTATACGTGTTTCCGTGAAAGAAGATCGAAGTTATTTTTATTTATTCAATTATTTAAAATCATCATCATCAGTATTTCAATCCTAAGATTGGTTTACTACAACCCCCCATTCTTCTCTATTTAGTGTCAGTTTTTCACCCATTGATTGTTTCCCTGTTTTACGTCTTTCTTAATTTTCCCTATGTACTTCTCTTGGCTTTCCTCGCGGGATCTTTCCTTTAATTTTCCCATCTTTCTTGTTTCTAACTAATCCATTGTGCCTTAAGGTATGTTCAATCCATCTACTTCTTCTTTGCCGTAGAGCTCTCCGTCTGTACCTATCATCTTCTGCTCTTCAATATACTTCATCGTTCCTCACTTTGTCTATCAATTTAATCTTCAGCATTCTCCTCCATGTTTCAAATGCTTCTATTTTTTGATTTTCCACTTTTCCAAAATTCCATGTCTCCAATCCGTAGAGTGCCATGCTCCACACGAATGTTTTGATTACCTGCTTCCTTGTTTGCAATCTAATGTTGTTTGAACACAGTAGTTGCCTCTTCTCAACAAACACCGTACTTTCTTGGGCTATCCTTCGCTTGATGTCGGTCGAGCTTATTCCATCCAAGTTATACTACTGCCCAGGTAGATGAAGGATTCCACTTGCTCTAGTTTCACTCTTCGAATTGTGATATCTGAATTCAGCTTCTCTCTTCCACGCACAAGGATTTTCGTTTTCTTCTTGTTGATGCTCATATTATATTCCTGAAGTACTTGGTCCACAGTATTCAGGTTTGCTTTCAGACCCTCTCGCGTCTCTGCTACCACTGCGATGTCGTCTGCGAATCGCAGCATGTTAATGTCTTCACCATTCACCTTTACTCCCTTGATTCCCAATTCTTGTGCTTCCTTCATTGCCTCTTCTATAAATACGTTAAATAGTGCTGGCGAGAGGTTACATCCTTGATGAACTCCTATGTTTATTATGGCTTCTATTTTCCTTCTGTTTCTCATTTGCATGGTTGTTACCTGATTCTTGTAGAGGTGAACATTTATTCTTCTGTCGTTGTAGTCCACTCCAAGCGCTTCGAGTATCTTGAACATTTTGTTCAATTCGACATTGTCGAAGGCCTTCTTCAAGTCCACGAATGCCACCTATAATTGCTTGTTTACTTGGATCAATGTTTCGACCAGTAACGTCAAACTGAGTATTGCCTCTCTTGCTCCTCGGTTTTTCCTGAATCCGAATGGGTTTTCCAAGAGGCTTTCTTCTACCTTTCCTTCTATTCGTCGGCTGATTACCCTAGTAAGTATTTTCGATGCGTGAGAAGTCAGGCTCAATGTTCTGTGTTCTTCGCATTTATCTGTTTTCGGTTTCTTCGGTATTGCAATAATTATACCCTTCACGAAGTCCTGAGGTTGTCTTCCACCGTCGTAGATATCTTCATTATTTCAAATAGGGTATTCTTTGCATTGGCCCCGAGTGCTTTGATAATTTCTCCGTTTATTTTATCAACTCCAGGTGCCTTGTTGTTTTTCAGGTGTTTCCCGGCTCGGTTGAATTGTGTTCTCAGTATCTCCGGGCCCCGTTCGTCTTCGGCTATCACACTTTCTTCTTTAAGTAAGTTACTTTCAAGTGGTTCGGGCCCTTGATAGAGATCTTCAATGTATTCCTTCCATCTCTTCCCAATGTCTTCACCTTCTGTCAGTATCTTTCCATAAGCATCTCGGACGTTGTGAGATTTTGTTTTTCTTCCTCCGAATTGCGTCTTCACCAGTTCATAAGCAGTTTCACTGTTACCCTTCCTTATGTTGTTATTGATTTCATCGCAGCAGCTTTCTATCAACTCTTCCTTGGCCTTCTTGCACTCTCGTATGGTTTGATTCCGCAATTTCTTGTAAAGGGTATCCTCAGTTTCATTTCTTGGAGTCTTGTATTTTTCTTTCCTCTATGAGTTATCTTATTTGAGCTGTTATCCATGGCCGTTTGGTTAGCGCCGTCTTACTTACGAGTTGTTTATCTGCTACTTCGGTTATGATATTCTTCATTTACTTCTATCATCCTTCTATGCTATTCACTTTTATTCCTTCTATTTTTCAGCCAGTGGTCGTGGTGAACTTTTCGGGTTTTCCTCCATCATTTTTGTGTTCCATCTGGGTTCCTGTGCCACTTTAGTGATTTTCTCATATCGCAGTTGGCTGTCCATGACCACCAGGTTGTGATAACTATTCATATCTGCGCCGGGGTAGCTCTTCTATTGCTTAACTTGGTTTCTGCATCTCGTTCTCACGAGAATGCAGTAAATTTGGTATCTTCCCCAGTCCCCTGGCATTTTCCAGGTGTATCTTCTTCTCCGATGTTGCTCGAAGAGGATGTTTGCCATCACAATGTTCTTCTAGTTGCAGAAGCAGAATCAAAAGTTTCTATCAGACTTTCTCCCGCGGGGTTCCGTTTTACCAAGCCGAAATATCCCACGCTCCTTCCCTCTCGGCCCTCTCCAACCACAACGTTTCAGACTCCCATCACGATTAGGGTTCTCCTTCCCTTTTGGTGCTCCTATAACTTCTTCCAGTTGTTCGCATACTTTTTCTATAACATCTTATGAATGGCTGGATGTTGGCATGTACACCAGCACTATCACCGTGCCTGTAGGCTCTCCCTATAATCGTATCATTAGAATACTCTCTATGTACTGCCAGCATGATTTGACTTTTCTTACCCACTCTTTCTAGAATATAATGCCCACTCCTACCATTCTCTGTTCGTCTCCTGAGTATATTACCCTGTATCTGTCGCTCCAGATGTCGTCGGCCCCGGCCCACTTAATCTGCTCACTCCCAGGATGTCGATTTCCTATCTGTCCATCTCCATTTTAATATTTTACAACTTCCCGCGTATTGTCAATGATCTCAAGTTCCATATCCCTATCCTGTATTTGTCTACCTTGACTGATGTTCTCCTCCCAGTAATCCACACCCGGAGATCCGATTTAGGGATGATTTTACCAGCGGAAGATTTTACTGAGAGGCGTGCCATCACGTTATAACTTGAATGCAAGGCTGCATTCCAGTTATGACGTCACAGCATGAGTATTTTATTTGAAATAAAGACTTTTAAAATATATCTAATTGTCTTCAAGTTTTACTGCTGATTACTTCCTGAAGTAAAAATCAGCAAAAATCTTGCCCTCTAAAATGTAACAAATGGTGCGTTATTTGAGATTTTTTCCTCAAATGCAAGGGTGAAAAAGGAAGGAGAACATTAGGGAAAGCAAAATTAGATATAGCATGAATTTGATTTGAAGAAGTATTGCTTTGTACCGTGTAAAATGGCTAAATGGATCGATTTTTCCCGTCTAAAACTATGTAAATTTCCGTGCGGGGCCTAGTGTTCGTTGATTTGCAACATCTTCAGGTGAGGTTACAGAAATTATCCAATTCTATACATATATTTAGGTATTTGAGCGTAAAGGTGGTTGATGGGCGTGAAGGAGGTGGAGTCGTGGGAGTTGGGTGGGCACTGGGCAAAGTGGGACGAGGAAAACGTATGATAATGGAACGGGTAAGGTTGCATACTATATGCAAGCATCGGCAGGGAGTCACCTATTAGCGGCAAGAGAGGAGGAGGGCTTTCGCTAAGGTAGGAAGTGAGGTGAAATAAGAGGAAAAGATAAAATTTCACGCATCTAGAGCAGCAGGAAACATTTTTCATAAGTTGGTGTTCACATGAAAACAGATTTTTTTCAAATTTTTGTCCGTTAAATTGTTTGCTATAAATGGAAAGAGAGGAAAATCCTCCACCAGGAATTTCAAATATTTATAATTCAAGTAATGCCTTTATTTTACAATCAGCAAAAATAGTGTTTGTTTACAAATGTTTAGTAGGTGAAAGTAATTTCCTCATCACCAGATAAGGAAATATCCTGCTTTGACGAGGGCTATTTCGAATTGATTCGCTGGTTCTGACGTGGGGACATAGGAAATCAAATAGCGCACATTTAATGACACCAGAGTGTACTTTGATTTTAACAAAGTATTTTGAGTTCGTTTAAGTATGAAACACTTCCACGAATAGACCCAAAAAACACTTCCTATATACCAGTCCATTTCATTCTAGTAATTATCTCTTCAAATTTATGCAAACCAGTATAATATTTCAAAGTACTCGGGTTTCAATTATTATGTACCATAACCACCTAAAACTATTGCTTAGTCATTGAAATATGAGAATAATTAAAATTTGCAACTTTTTATATAAAAAAATGAAAAACATTAAAATTGATGCCTCAAGGTCTAAGAAGAATTTGACTTAGTTTCATTCAAATCCATAATAAAGTCAAACACATAAACACCCAAAATAAGAAAAATCAGAAAAGTATCAAAAAGTTTGATCTAGCGCCTCTATATAATAAAGCGCATCAATATTTTTATTAAAATAATGATGATAAATCATAACTAAACCTGAATATCTATACTAATGTCTCTAATATTTTAATTTTCTAGCATGATCGAAACTATAGTCCTCTACAGAAAAATAAATCAGATAAGAATTAAATACCTCGTAACCTTTTCATGCCTTATGATATATTGTGGTTTCAATAAATTGAATAATTTCAATTAAAGCATTTGATGTGATACAACGAAGCATTCTTCAAAAGGATTTGCCTGTTTTTATTTCATTAAAAACTTAAATGAAATCTACGAAGTTTTTTGAATTTAAACATGAAATTTTTAATAAAATTGGTGAAACCAGAGTTAACCGCTTGGTGAGTTCATAGTGGAAAATTAAAGGAAGATCACCACATTCAAATCATTTTGTTTAATTCTTTTTCCCACGTATAATTAATGGAAGCAGATGTGGAAAAGAAGTCACATTTTAATTAAAAATGCTGCGAAATAAAATTCAAATCTAATGGGATTCTGTGCTACATGCACACATTGCGTATTCCTCTGAGTTACTGATGTCCGAATGTCACAGTTCCGAATACCCCTGCAGGGCACACGGCTTTGAGGATAATAGTATAACATGCATTCAAAGAGAGGTTAAATCTTATCCTTTTTATTTATGGAAAAAATCTCTAAATAGAAATTTGAGTTACAGCAAAGCATTATTTAGTACGTTTATTTATTTAGTTTAAGCATTTTAAAGGCACACGTGGAGCATGCGTGTGTTAATAAGTCTCAAATTGATCTTTTGTTACGTATACCAGCAAGGAATATGTGGGGATTGAACTGTTTACGTTTCGTATATTCACAAAGAAAAAGAGGAAAATAACAATGATTAAGTAGATAACATATAGGGTCGAAGGACGATATGATTTTACCATTTAGCTTTGAGGAAGAATCACATCAGAAGATTCTTTTAAGCTTAACACATATCAACAGAAAAATAATGCGGAAATATTTGTGTTCGGCCAAAATGAAAGTGAATTACTTTATATTGACCACTTTAGCGATCAAGCAAAAAGCCTATATTTTTAGAAACGTCACGATAAAGAATTCAATTTTAAATTCCAATATCCACTCGGGGGAGGGTTTGGATCGTTAACATGAGAATTAGCATTAATTTTCGAGTCTAGACCTGGGAACTCAGATATCGCTCGTGAGCAGGCTTAAAAGTTATTCCAGCAATTCCTTCATCCTTTTTATTTTCTACCCACCGTCAACAAACCTATTAGCTCCGGCCATGCCTCTCTCACTCTCCCTCTCCTGGAAAAAGTGATTCTCCTCCTAGCTGGGACTATTCATCTTCATACTACTCCACACCCGAGAGCCATCTCTGCCATTGGCACAAAGCGCGTATTCAGCGCCGCGGTCTCACTCCGAGTGAAAATCCTCCTACTCAACTCTCGGCAACTACTCCTCCCCCGCGAACGATTTTTCTTTCCCCCGAAAATTCGTTCCTCTCCTAGTTCGCGCTCGCATCGGATAAAATATATGGACCACCATGGAATTTCGCCTTAAAGCTAGATACACATTAAACTTATACATATACGGGTATATATGTGTATATATATATATATATATATATATATATATATGTATATATATACTATATATATATATATATATATATATATATATACATACTCGTATATATATATATATATATATATATATATATATATATAGGCTCTTTCATTGCGTCGAGATTGTTCTCCATGGAAGACATATATATAAATATATATATATATATATATATATATATATATTTATATACATATATTTATATATTTATGTCTTCCATGGAGAACAATCTTGACGCAATGAAAGAGCCTGTGCGTTCCGATAACCACTAGAGCTGTGCTGGCAGGATCAATTATAATAGCTCCTAGGAGGTTTACCCATGCCAGATAGGTCAAAGGTTAGGATCTAGGCAAAAGGTAGTTCACGCAGCGTCTGTTCCTCAGTGAGGCTGTTGCAAAGGCGTCTGACCCCGTTGATGACCATTGAATGATGGTTTAAACGTGAAACACTATTGAGGATCCAATCGAAAACTGCCTCAAAAATTATTCCCAAGATTTAAATGAAGGACAGTATAGATAAAATGTTTCCTGGCAACTACGGAACTCGGCCCAATCGACCAGGTGTCTTTCCCGGCGGCGGAAAAGGCAAGAATCCTGTGGTCGTCATCTCGCGAAAGCTTGCTAAGCAAAACCAAGATCAGCAGCTCAAAAGACGCAGAAGAAAACCTAATTAGTTGGAATAGGAAGTTGGGATATTAGGACAATGTTGCAGACAGGAAAATAAGGGATTATCAAGTGAGAAATGGAAACATAGTTGAAACAGGAAAGATCCAAGAGAGTTGGAAGGAATATACAGAAGAACTGTATGTTAAATAACTAAGGCCAGCAAGCTTAGACAATGTGACGTAGATGCAGACAGCTAAGGTCCAGGCATACACGACGATAAGTTAGAAAGAGAATTAAAGGTGATAAAACCAAATAAGGCCGTGGGAGTAGATAATATTCCCTCAGAACTATTTAAAATGTTTGGGAAAATGTGGAAGAAAGAGGTTTTATTAGGTAACTCATTTATGACCCAGGGATTTGGCCGGAAGACTTTGTTTGATGAATAATACTTCCTATTCTATAAAGGTAAAGGTTACATCTTGTGAGGATTACAGTACAATAAGTTCGATTCCACACGCAGCTAAAGTGGTTCTCAGGATTATTAACATAATGGAAAGAAGGACAAATGATTACTTCGGGGATGATCAGTTTGGGTTCATGAAGGGGAGAGGTGCGTGTGATGCTATTGCAGTAATGAGGTCTTTTATCGAGAGGAGCATTGAATACAGTCAGTACATTGAGAAAAAATAATGAATATATTGCAGAAAATAGTAAAAGATTGGACAGTTAGGAGGCTAATCCGGAACCTGTACGTGTCTCAGACTGCTCAGATGCGAGTGGGGGACGGAGTGTCCGGATGGGCAGTGTTCGGAAGATGTGTAAAACAGGATTGTCCATTATCACTAGTGCTGTTCAAAGTATAGTGGAGAAAATTATTAAAGAGGCATGGGAAGAACTGGAGATAGGAATGAATGTCGGTGGGGAATTCATATAATCAGTAAGGTTTGCTGGTGACTAAGCTCTAATTTGTCAGTCAGCCGAGGAGTTGCAAACATTGCTGAGTGAATTGGAAAATCAATGCGATAGTTATGGGATGAGAATAAATATGAATAAAACAAATATTTGCTGTTTTCCTGTAAGAGAAAGGCTAATTTAAACGTTAAAATATGAGGGCAATAACTAGAGCAGGTAAAACAGTTTACGTATCTCGTAAGTGTTATGGACTAAATTGGTCAAAGTAGTACCCAGCACGTGGAAAGGAGTATGTTATGAGATGAACTCAGTAGTAGGAAGGAGATGAACTATTTTATGCAAAGAAGCTTCGTAGGTAGGAGAGAAAGTTTTTGTCAGGAGATACAAGAGAAACGGTAGTTATGCCCATCTAATCCGTATGTTTATACATATATCCACACTTATTCATACTATAAACAAGAAGTGGTTACTTAATTCTTCACATTAATGGATTCCGTATGATTTCCTTAGTTAAAACAATGCAATGAGTGTATTATACCAGTATTATTTCCAGGACAGCTTTGAAAACAATTAGTAAATCATGAATCAAGACATTCCTAAAACAGTCCAATTGATTATTATTGAACGGTTGCAATCATGAAATTTAAATTTTATCAAGAGGAGTTAACATAAAGCCAAGGTTAATTTTTACTATTTTCGCAACAGTAAAACGTTAAACAAATTTAAATTTTTAAAACAGGTCTTCAAAGCAGTTTTCCAGGATACTATAAAAATAGTTCTTTTATGTAAAACATTCAAGGCTGTCTGTGATGGATGTATTCTAGACGGGCAAGCCTACAAAACGTTTTAATATCACCCCTGCGGATATAAATATTGAGAGTAATCATGTTGTATGCCTGCTAATCGGAAAAGTAGACTAAACGGGCGTTAGACAACCCCAAATAAGTTGGGGGTGGATTCTGAGGGTACCGTGGAATAGCTGTTTTAATGAGGCAATACAAGCTGACCCGCGATCATCCCCAGTGTTCGCCAGGGCTGACACTGGGGAGAGAAAGAAGTGGGGCTTGAAGAGTGAGTTACTTGACTCCCAGTGGGATTACCAATTCGCGATATAGTTCAGGGAAAAAATCTAAATAGGCCATTCCACAAATTTTGGATCAAAAGTTCCCATCACACTACGATTTGAAATCCGTCGTCTCCGTCGTTAAAACGTCGTTTCCATCGGTTAAATCAAAAGTGCTTTCCTAAGCTCGTTTGATCGAAATATTCACTCTAATTCATGTTTTTTAGATTTCGGCCCGTTTTGCTGGAAACCAGTTCATCAAATTATATTTTTTCTTATTAATTCAACATTATTTGTCGCATAGCCATGAAGGGATGGATACCCAAGTCAAAGATTAGATTCTATCGAGTTTACCCGCAGAGTCGTATTTCGTAGTGCAGGACTCATTTACGCATATATTTATTCCCATAATACGTAATTACCAAAATAATTGAGGTGGTTTTCCGTTTCCTTCTTAAATTGTTTTTTTTTAACGTGGCACTATCAATAGTAGAATAGATAATCAGCGACGCACTAGGCATTTTTTTTAAAAACATGTTTGTTAATATATTTGGCATTGAAAAAAGTGATATAAGCAAACATATATGACAAGCATAAGATCAGTGAGGAACGAGTACGGATTCTCAACAGAAATTTCTTTTCGAAAGGGACTTGAACTATGACCTTTCTACTTGTCGGGCCGACGCTTTGCCAATTAAGCTATCGAGGAAACGCGATTACCACTAAAATCCGCAGGGTTTGATGGAACTAAGTGCCTCGATGTTCTTCGGAGCCAAATACCGAACTCTCAAGCTCGAAACCTTCGAGGCGGCATATATTTGGCTCTTAGGAAAATGCAAGGGCCTGGGTCTTAAGGTAACTCTCCCTCTTCCCGTCGGCCCTCACTCCTACCGCTCGCCCCCAAAACTTTTCTTTCCCCTTCTCCCTCTGTCTTACACATTTATACCCTTCCTCCTGCCGATCACCCGTGCTTTCCAGTCTTCTTCAATCCGTTGAGAAAGTGGATGTGCCACGGGAAATAACTAAAAACCAAATCTGAGTGTTTTTCTGTCTTTTTTTATTGTTTTATGTTTCGCCACGTCTGTTACCAACCTTTTGCTAACATATTTTGTGAGTGTGCTTTTATATGTAAATGTTTGTATGTGTATATATTTTTATGCGTTTTTATGGACGAACACATGCAATGTGGCAGCCCTCCAAATCTCCCTTGTCGAAATCAATTTATAATTGTCAACGATAAAGACAGGCCAAAGGAAAGTGTGTATTTAAGATAGCAAGAAGTGTCTCCAGCCATTTTCCCTGTGACTTACGGATAAATTAGAGATGATTCCTCCATTGCGCCATTATGCATCGGTAAAGCAAAAGTAACCAAAATATTTTCGGAATTTGTTTATCATATATTAATCTCATACTGTACGTAAATATGTCAATGTTTCAATGTATAATATACACATTTAAGATCACAAACATTTCTCTTTAATAGCTAATTCTTACGAATTCAAGAAAACCGATTCCATTTTGACAAATGTGCTGTTTGCTGCTGGCGGCGCTGACTTTATGAAATTTAAGTCAATAATTTAAATTAACATAGATTTAGAATAAAAAGGCAGTCTAATGGTCTTCCCTCCAACCAGGCATTCCTCGTAGATTAGGTTAAATTTAATTCTTAAATTCTAACGTTCAATCCCCAATTTGCGGTAACGTTCCTTTGAACGGAACGGAATCGGAGCTTTGAATTTTATTTGCATCAGCTTTGATAAGATATCTAATTCAGATTCAAATTGTGTACCAATGTTGATTTAATTATTCATTTGATGCCGTGAAGTTACAAATAGAAGAAACATAAAAAATCGTTGGGAAACGAATTAAAGAGGAACTACATATATTCCTTTTCCTACATTTTTTCAAAACGTCTAAACACATCTAATCGACCCATTAATCTCCATTTCGTTTGATTTTGATCACATCATCTAATGGCAAACTCTCCATACTCCAATCCTCAAACGAGCTGTTCCTCCGAACGGATCTAATCCTTTGAAACTTCAATCCCTCCGTCTATTCCCGCCCCAAAATGTCATTCCATTACGTCAAATATCTTAAATCCACGTATTCCATCGAAGGTGCTGTAAACGACGCACCTCAATGGACGTAAGTCTGTATTTCTCTCTCCCACACTCTTCCTCCCCCCTGTGAGTATTTTATTATTAATATTTACTTCTCCGCCGCCTCTCCTTTCATTTCACGCCCAGCCGACGCGACGCCGCCCGTCAGAGCCTCGTGCGCTCCCCCAAGCCCCTTTCGCCAACCCCCACTTCCCGAACAATCCCCATCGCGGGACTACATGCCTCGTTCTGGGAACTCCTTCCCCACCCTGCAAAACCCTATTTCGGGTCCGCCCTTTTTGTCACGATGGGTGGGTGGGAGAGAGAGGGAGGAAGGAAATTTGCAACGGAAGGCCACAAAAACCTACTGCTCTCCAAACCCCCACCTCCTCTCAAAACCTCCGCCCTAGTACCACCCCGCTATTCGTCGCGGTCTGTGGACGGAGAATGGAGCGTGTGGGTGGGGAGAGTGATGTGAGGAGGGGAAAAGAGAACGAGAGACGAAAATGGCATAAGCTTCCCCACACCCCCACACATCCCTTTATATCCCTCTTTCCCCTTATTTCTCCGAGAGATCCGCTCCCCTCTTCCTCCTCCGACACCCATCCCCAAAACTCCCCTCGTCCTCCTCGTCTTACCCTCTCCGGGCGCCATATATCCGCGAGCTCTTTGGCCTGTCTACCACGTGGATCCGGGAAGAGGAGAGAATGAAAAAAAACGCGCAGGCAGAGGGAGGGATGGGATGAAGAGAGAGAGAGAGGCGTGTAGGGAAAAAATATTCCACGTCACACGCATCAAGCTCCGCTCCTAAGACGTCTCCGTAGAGAAGGAAAATATGGGAGCTGATGGAGAAGAGGGATGGAGAGTGCGAAAGAGACGGGGAGATAAGACGTAGGGCATCGCGTCGCTTCGATGAGGGAGGAGTATGTCGTAGGGGTAATCGAAATGGACTGAAGTCCGTTTCTCGAAGCTGCATTTCGATTTGCTATGTCCCTGACAACAATGCAAATGCAACAAGAATCATTCTGGACCAGCCGTTCTCTGAAATGTGGACGTGATAGATACTGGAACATATTCTTTTCCATCGGAACATCCTGCGCGATTAAACTATGACGACTTTAGGCTATTCACAATGACGTGTTGAGAAACGGCCCCCTGGTGGGGAAGGGAAAACAATTCGATCATGTATCTGCAAACTGATATATAAGTAAAGCGTAGCTTCAGGGACGAAGATTGCACTTTGTGATGGTGATTGTATCGGCAAAAGATCGATAGCTTTTAAATCAACACGACCGATTCGAATATGAATTTTTCAAGAATTTATAGGTCGAGAGTCAATGATAATCGTCAATATCTACAGGACAATATTACAGGTATGAGGATGAGACTAATGTGAAAGCCGACGGTAGGGTCGAATAGTAGAAGAAATTTAAAAGTGGTTCGACAAGAGAGGCCATTTATCATCTATGTTTTTGGACGTCACAGAAGATCAGGAGATGGAAAGCATGCGGAAAATTTGGCGAATATTATAACCTTACACACAGATATATATATATATATATATATATACACACACACATCGTGTGTGTATATATATATATATATGTTTATATATATACATATATATACATATATATACATATATATATATATATATATAATATCTTCGAAATGGAACGCTCATCGGCGACACACAAATATATAAAAACACAGATGTAGATTTTTAGAATATGCTATAGAGACACAAAGAAAGGACACTCACAATTTCACAATTTGTTATTTTACGTTTCGACAGCACGGCTGTCGTCTTCAGAATCGTCTTCAAATCGTCTTCTGAAGACGACAGCCGTGCTGTCGAAACGTAAAATAACAAATTGTGAGTGTCCTTTCTGTGTGTCTCTATATTATAAAAATCTACATCTGTGTTTTTATATATTTATATATATATATATATATATATATATATATATATGTGTGTATATATATATATATATATATATATATATATATATATACATATATATATACATATATATTATATACATATATACAAAATTTCATATGAGTTCACAGAAAATTGTACTCTTGTAACATATGAACATACTCATGTGACCGCTCTCATGATGATATACTACCTTGATCAAAAAGTTCCCGGAATAACCACCGTGTGGCGCTCCCATCGTTCCGATTTGAGTTCTGTTTTTTTTGTTAAATTGGTACATCTGTTGTTGATATTCCCTTTAAATCTTAGTGTCATAACTTGACATTTGCAAAAGTTACGTAGCCAAGAGTACATCTATCTCTGTGTGTGTTGGCGATTTTTTACAATTGCAGAAATGGATTTAAATTTGCTACAACGAACTTGTATTAAATTTTGCGTAAAAAACGGATTTAGTGGCGCACGGACGTTGGAAATGTTGGAAAAGTGTTTCGGCAACGATTCTCTAAAAAAACGGTCGTTTACCAGTGGCACGAGCGGTTCAGAAGTGGTCGTGAGTCAATCGAAGATGATGAACGCAGTGGCAGACCATCGACATCGAAAGTCGGTGAAAAAATTGATAAAGTAAAAGAAATGTTGGTCAATAACCGCAAATTAACCATCAGAGAAATAGCGGAGGACTTGAACATTGCCTATGGATCCGCCCAAGACATTGTGGTTAATGATTTGGGTTTCCGTCGTGTAGCATGCCAAAAGACCTCAATTTCATGCAAAAAAGAGACCGTGTTGACGTCGCAAAAGACATGATTTGCGAGGCTGAATCCGATCCCACATTCATCAAAAGGATCATTACTGGAGACGAGACGTGGGTTTATGAGTACGACACGCAATCCAGACATCAGGCAAGTGAATGGCGTTCACCAAATGAGCCGAGACCAAAAAAACCACGTCGTTTTCAGTCAAAAAAGAAGGCAATGCTGACGGTTTTCATGGATTACAACGGTGTAGTGCATCATGAATTTTTGCCAGAAGGCCAGACAGTAAACAAAGAGTATCATTTGGGCGTTATGAGACGTTTGCGTGAAGCAATTCGCCGAAAGAGACCAGAAATGTGGGCAGAAAACTCGTGGATTTTGCACCATGATAACGCACCGTCGCACAGTGCTATCATTATTCGTAATTTTTTGACGAAAAATGCAACAAATACCATCCAACAGCCACCGAATTCACCTGATTTGGCTCCCTGTGACTTCTTTCTGTTCAATCGAGTTAAAAAACCATTACGGGGAACGCGTTTTAGCAGCCGAGAGGAAGTAATGGAAAAATCGCAGGAAGCACTGATGGACATACCGAAAACCGAATATAAAAAATGTTTCGAGGATTGGATCAAGCGCTGGCATAAGTGTGTTGCAGTCGATGGGGATTACTTTGAAGGGGACAATATAGATTTAGATGAATAAACTTGTATTTTTAATTTTCTGAATAAATTCCGGGAAATTTTTGATCAAGGTAGTATTTAATGGCCATGCTAATCACTATGTAGCCCCAAGTATCATCGCTACTTACATATTTGATTTATATCGTCACAAGGCTCGCAAAGATGAGATTGGCAAAATGTCTGCGAGTGATCACGTGAAAGAATGAGGTGAAGTGGGATTAAATTATTGGCCGGAAGTTATGCGAATGTGGCTTTAAAATTTGCTCTTAGAATTATGCGTCCACTACATCATAGAACCAGGTGATGTATACAACCTAGGACTTTGGCTTAAATTCAGGATATTATCCCGTCGATTAGAGCTCAATTAATGTGTCAAAGTGGCATGTGGCACATCACAGGGAATTTGTTTGTTCTGCAAAGCTCGGGGGAACCTCCTTACCTTTAGATAAATAAGGATAATTAGGTTTCTGGAAAATTAGGTTTTGGCACACATTACGAGGGAACTTAACTACCTTCCGTAGCGAGCAAAATAATTAAAACAGTTGAGTGAAACTTCTTTAGCCGGCAAAGAAAATTTACGCAGAGAGCAATTTTACAGTCAGCTTTTCTTCTTATTGGTTATACTTGTGGCCTAAGATTGATTGATTTGTATTTTTATTCTCAGACAATTATGCACAGTTTAATATCCCGCCTCCAAAGGTAACTATGAATGATTTTTTGTACTTAGGCGAGTTTTTTTTTAAGGATTTTAATATTTATCATGCTAATGTTTTCACTCCATTTCCTTCACGTCAAAAAATACTCACTGCTACTGCCATTTCCGTCCAGTTACTCTTTGAGAGAAGGCTATAAAACCGGCAAAAATTCAAAAGTTCCCCGTAGGAGGAACCTAGGAAACTCATTACGATGGTACCAATACTCACCTGACACTGAGATACGGAAAATTGAAATTACGTCGTAGCCGTTTAGAGTAATACTGCGATACGTTTGCAAATAGGCTTAATGAATCATCAGCACTACATACTATAAATATTAATGATTATTATTTAAGAAGTAATTAAAAATCCATTTGCTTTATTTAAAAATAATTCCAGTCATATTCAGCTTGGACGTGATGCATTTGATTAGAAAACATGAGGTAGCTCAAACTACAACAACGTTTTAATCACGCGTCTATCCTATGTTTGGACTATGCTTCTGCGCGGCCGATAGGAAAGGGAGCTGGTATTTAATTTAAATACGGAAAGGAGTATCGCTTAGGCTTTCTAATGCTCAACATATCTTCTTCCTTATTAAGATGAGAGAGATATATTTAATTATGTGCAGTGCTGATAAATTATGAAAATTGGTGATTAAGTTAGCTAATATTTAGTAGGAGGGTTTTTTTCATATAAAGAGAATAGGGTGTTCATTCGTTGCCGTTTTTTATTCATTCGACAGAGAGATTCTTATTTAATTTGCTTTATGAATAATGTTGTGCATTTTTAGTAACTTTGGAATCAATTAATGAGGATAGATCTTTGATAAATGCCTTAATTTTCAACTCAAGGAGTCATCTTAATGACTAATCTCCATTTAACAAATCATCTACTCCATCGTAGAATTTCCTAGGAATGACGACTGTTGATAACAATTTCTTCTATGTAATTACCCAGGAAAGTCAGTTGAATGGTACTTAGTAAAATATAAAGGCATTAATTCCATGGAAATGCAAGGAACGTTGTATATTAACCGTACGATGTCACAACCAAATGTCATTTTTCCTTCAGTCTCATCAGTATTCCCCTGCGTAAGTTAATGCCCGGAATGCGATTTGCTTTCTCTTTGAATCAACTGACAAATTTTAGATGCATGCCCTTAGTTTTTAAAAATTTTAATCGTTTGATGCTACACCTTCAAAGGGACTTTCCATTTATTTCGGCATTTTTAAGGCCGTAGGAACCTACTCAACACTAATTGAATGAATATTATTTCCAGGAAGGCCTCAATATTTCAGCGCATTACGTAATCTCATCGATTATAACATTGTCACGGTAATCCTGAGCTTGCATTTCTCTGCTACATTCTCATACCTTATCTCATCTGATAGTCACTTAAGGCAGTTATCCACATAATGTACTGTGCTAATAGTGATCGTAGACGATGTCGTGCACAGATTGTGTCGCTGAACGTTCTCCTAGAAGGGTCGCCCCGTGGCGGTCCTAAAGCGACGGTACCCCATTCTCCTAGTGAGTTATTAGCAATAATCCAACAGCTTAGGGTATGTTTTTGATGGAACCTGAAATTACAGACTACTTTATTCTTTGAGTTCTAACTTATACGACACAAAATATCGCTAAGCCAATCTTACTTCATGATAAAATAAGTCATTCTTTCGTTTTGCATAATTTCTATCACCTTTAATGTCTTCTAAAATGGATATTCTTTTCCACCCTCTACCCCACTTCACTGAGTTCTCCCCTCTTTATAAATCTTCCTATTTAGCATCGCAGTTCCTATCAGTTTCCCTTACATCCACCTGTCTTACCTTCCTCGAACTTTTCCCATTTACCGCCTCTCCTCCCTTTCTATGCCTAGAACTTCATCGTTTGTTTCACTGTCTTACTGTTTCTGCTTTGCTCCATAAACATGCTTCATTATCGAGGAAAAAAGGTAAGAGATGTATGGGAAATGGAAAAAATGCTGCACTCATAATAAGTACTTTGTTAGTGAGGAGGATGACGGATTCCGTAATCGTATTTTGGATCATGAAGGAAGATTGGCAAATTTTTTCCCAATTTTTTCGGCTTTATCATTTTGGACATGAAGTTCATTGTATCCGTTCAAAGGAGAGTTAAGAAAAATCGTTGACTTACAAGTTTCTATCCATTCTGTGCGCTACTTAGTTCATTTCCAAATACTCATGTAAAAACATACTCAAATAGAGAATGGATGTAGCGATTCAATCTTCATGAGTTTAATTATCATATAAATACTGTTTCCATGCTTGCATCAGCCATTCGTGACAAGCATTTTCTGTTATTCACCCCAGAGTAGGCTTCCCTAGTATCTGAGATTTAGGTTCATCAGCAAATTTAGTACTTTCAGGAGTGATGTGTTGGAATTCGAACATAATAAAGAACGGATAGTAGTAATTTTTCACATGATAATCCGAACGGAGAATTTCTACTATTCGTTCTTTATAATAGGTTCATTAGCATATTTTTCTTAATCAAATTAGTGAGGGGGTTTAAGACGCCAGACTTAGATAGTGTTTTGTGGGAAAATCTTGTATTCCCGTATTTTAGACGGTGTGTGTCAATTATTTTCTTATGTAAAATATATAATATTTTCTTGTGTGTGCAATTGTAAGTGCAAGGCACAATATTGATAAAGAGGCGTTAAAATTTTTAATTTCTTTAGAGGTATTAAATTCAACACTATTATTCAATGCAAATCACTTCTATATTTATAGACGTAATCTTGTGGTGTTCATATGATTAGAATATTCATTGAGGATGTTCCGGATTCTAATTCGGCTGGTGCCTTTGGTTCCCGGTAACTTGTGTGCTACAATTTGGTGTGTAACTTACAAAATGATGTGAAAAATCTAGTATACTGGGTAATATATCTGGGCATAAATTTATGTTGACAGTGGTGCAAAAATGACTATGGCCTTAAAGCAAATCTTCAATGACCTCAACCAGTAGGCATAAAGAAATCTCACATCGATTTATCCAGTAAAGTATAATTTAATATTTTGAAATATCTACTCTTGTGTGCAATAAAATAGGTCCATTGTTTCGCTCTCTACCGCGCTATTAAATATACGATTATGTAGTATTTATCGTAAAAATTATTATTTCCACAAATAAAAACTACAGGCATGATGAAAAAAAGAGCACAGCTAATGACAGTGTCAATAGGAGAGAAGGCCATTTCATAAGAGAAGAGGAAGTCAAGGAACCTTAAATGAATATTAACACAAAATATTGGTTTTAGCCCCCCCCCCCCCCTCCGATGGAAAAATTTTAATATCCTCATACTTACATGAAATGTATATGACTGAATTGAAAACGTCTTTGAGTACACTTAAAAATGTCAGTAAAATATTAAATGATATGAAGCGACAATCCTCCCATGGACTGCACCCTTGACGTGGAGGAAGGGCTTTTGCATTCAAATGACCCCTAGATCTATGCTGGCGGGAAAAATGAGAATTACTCCTGGTAGGGTCACCCATGCCACGTAGGCCGATGGTTAGGAGCCCGACGAAAGGTAGTCCACTCAGCTTCTGTTCCTCAGTGAGGCGGCTACAAAGGCGTCAGACCCCAGTGGGGCGGCTATTGAGCGATGGTGTCACGTTAAAAACACTGTTGAGGAAAGCAACCGAAAACCACCTCAATTATTATTTCCGAGAATATATTGAGGGAAACTTTAGAAAAGATAAGTCCTAGCAACTACGGGGCTCGGCCCAATCGGCCGTGTGTCGTACCAGGCAGCGGAAGAGGCAAGGCTCCTGCGGTCGTCATCTCACGAAACCCTTAAAAAAGAAAACCGATGCGAGATTAGATGGAAGGATAGTGGGGATTATTGGAGTGAGAATAGTAGTTATCGAATAATATAAAGCGGTGGGGACGAGATCAAACGAGGGGTTGCCATAATATCAAATAAATATGAAGGAAGAGACGGTGATGAGGTGGGAAACTACAGTTTAGGTACGCGGACTTTTCGCGGGGAGGAAGCAATTGAGTTCTGTAAGAGACAGGCGTTGGTTATCACCAACACTTGGTTTAGACACCAAAAAAAGGCGCAAGTATGTATAGAGAATATCAGGTGACCCAGCCAGGTATCATTTAGATAATGTTCTGATTGGGCACAGATTCAGGAACAGTGTCATCAATTCGCACAGCTTCCCGGGAAAGGATGGAGACTCTGGCCACAATTTAGTAGCAAGGTAGTGTAGGGTCCAATTCAAAAAGATAAGGCAGGGTTGGCAGGTTAGAAAATGGAATGTAGACGCATTAAATGGATTGACTAGAAAGGACTATCAGAAGGATGTAGAGAAAATTATTGACGTCAGTAAAGAGCTAAGTACTATCGAAGAAAAATGTGAATGTATCAAGAAAAGGATATCGAAAGCAGCAAGTGAAACTATAGGAACCTTTAATGGAAAAGGACAAGGAAACCATGGATCACGGATGAGATGATTAGAAAGATAGATAAGAGAAGAAAATGGAAGAATGTTAACACAGAGTTAGGCAAAGGGAAGTCCAAAGAGATAAATAATAAGTTGAGACGGGCAACAAATAAAGCTAAAGAAGCATGGTGGCAGACGCAGTGCGAGGATATGGAAAGTTTGCAGAGGAAGGGTGAAATTGGTGCGTTGTACAGCAAAGTTAAATCTTTATCGGGAAAAAAGGAAGATATATGCTAACGGATAGAGATAAGGCGGGTAGGATAATAGTTGACGCAGGAAAGATCTAAGAGAGATGGAAAGAATATATAGAAGAATTGTATAGTAAAGAACTCCGACCAACAAAGTTAGGCATTGAAATGAATATGACGTGGAGGAAGATAGCTTAGGTCCAGGCATACTATACGATAAGATAGAAGGGGCATTAAGGGAGATGAAACTACATAAGGCCGTGGGGGTAGACAAAATTCCTACCTAACTGCTAAAAGGATTAGAAAAACGTTGTAGGAAGAGGCTATTTGGACTGATACGTAGTACCTATGAGGAAGGAATCTGGTCGGAAGACTTTGTTAGGTCAGTGTTAGTCCCTATTCCGAAAAAGGTGAAGGCTACATTATGTGAGGACTACAGAACAATAAGTTCTATAAGCCACGCAGTTAAAGTTGTTTTCAGGATCATCAACAAAAGAATAGAGAGTAGGGCAAATGATTACTTAGGGGATGATCAGTTTGGGTTTAGGAAGGGGAGAGGTACGCGTGATGCCATTGCAGTAATAAGAGGAATCACTAATCGAGAGGAATAAAGAATACAATCAGGACGTATTTGCCTGTGTCCTAGATTTCGAGAAGTCATTTGATTGAGTGAATTGGGAAAAACTAATGAGCATATTGCAGAAAATAAGAATAGATTTGAGGGACAGGAGGCTAATCCGCAACCTGTAAATGTCTCGGACTGCTCAGGTGCGAGTGAGGAACGGGGAGTCCGGATTGGTAGTGTTAGGAAGAGGTGTAAGGCAGGGTTGTCCATTATCACCGTTGCTGTTCATCATACTTGCGGAGGAAATGATTCAATAGGCATGGGAACTGGAGTTCGGAATGAAAGTTGGCGGATTATTCGCAAAATTAATTAGGTGTGCTGATGATCAAGCTTTAGTTTGTCAGTCAGCCAATGGGTTGCAACCATTGCTGAGTGAATTGGAAACTCAGTGTGACAAATAAGAGATGAGAATCAATATTAATAAAAAAAAGGTTGTGCGATTTTCCAGAGAGAAATAGACTAAGCTAAGCATTACAATAGGAGGGTAAAAACTAGAACAGGTAGAAAATTTTACGTATCTGGGAATTGTCTTTGACCGACACGGTCGAAGCAGTATGGACTCAGGGAGAAGAATTGCGCTAGGAAAAGAGGCTTTCACATGAAGGAGGTAGTTGATGAAAGGAACTTTGACTAAGGATGTTAAGAAAAGCCTCGCTAAAACTTTGATATGGAGCGTAGTTATGTACGGCGCGGAAACATGGTCACTAAAGCTGGATGATAGAAGTAGATTAGAGACTTTTGAAATGTGGGTGTGGAGAGAAATGGAGTAGGTGAAATGGACCGAAAGGGAAACAAATGAGAAAGTTTAAGGTATGGTGGGCGAGGAGAGAGGTTCATTGGAAGAAATCCTAAGGAGGCAGGAAAAATATATGAAGGGCGCATTGATCGGCAGTGGGATGGGAAAAGCTAAACTTAAAAAAACTTAAATCTGAGTATTGATATAATCAATGCAATAGAACAATTCACATAAGAAACCCGAGCGAGAGTCAAACAGGTCCTTTTAACCTTACTTTTAACCAGATTCTTCTCTTCTCTTGAAATTGACCTCGTGTTGAACAACTGGGCCATGGACCCGGAGTTAAATAATTACAGTTTATCTATTAAACTAATAATATATGGGGCTTAAGTGTTAAAATCCGTATTGCGAGTAACTTGGGTATCTATGACATGTAAATATGGATGGTAGTTTTACATCCTTACGAGAAATAATTAAAAAAGAAAGCTATGAGTGATGAACATGGAATAGGATGAGAGGAAGTTGTACCTACCGATTTAAAATTCGAATATTATTAACCAAAGGACGGCATGGCATCCTCAATTTCCGAACAATGAGGAAAAACAGGTATTAGGATAAAATGCTTACACTGCATTTAATTAAAGTGGAACCTGGTCAATCCAAGCTTGGGTTCCCTGAGAATACTATAGAATACATTAGGGTTAAAATGATTTGGTGCTATACCGGAGGGTCGCGACTCAGCTCACACTTCACTAGCATCTATCATAAGTGACGTACGGGTTGATTGGTGGAATTTTGGTGTCTAAATTTTGCTATTTTTATGGACGAATTGAAGTTTAAAAAATTGGAAAAACTAATCTGATATTTGCAAATCTTGCGTTTTACGTTGGCCAAGTGTTCAAATTACGAATATACGATTGATGAAAATCCAGTTACCGGGGGATATCTAACTCTCGTGAAAACAATCTGCCAATTTTGGCCCGTGTTATAATCTCTACAGGCTGAGTCGGACAAACCGCTTGATGTTTCCAGAATAAGCATATTTTTATAATGTCAGACCATCTTGAGCAACGAATATGAATATTTGTCTAGGCATAATAAATTTTAGAAGGATGTACATAGTTTAATATTTTTCTTGAAAGCAAGTAGCCAGGAAAATTATATAATTAAGTCAATAAAATAAGATTTACAGTCACTGTCAGCATTTCCTGATAATATTACTCAACCAAACCAGTCTTCATTTTTTCCCATTATCTTTTAGATTCCAATGCAAACTTCAAGTCAAGTATTTTAGCAGAAAAAAGTTATTCCACGTATCTGTGAGAAATACAGTTTTGAATAAGGTGATGGTTTTTATGTACCTTGAAGAAAATATTTTAGTCGTTAAATAAATATTTATAAAATCCAAGAGAAGGTGCTCTTAGTATCGGAAAAGGTTTGATTAAAGTAAGTCTTATCGCACCCTACACTGCTATTAAAGTTTTAGCTATGAATATCCATCATGTGGTTTCGTTTCCATAGCCATTTGAAGCAACAAACTTTTATTTAAAAATGGAACAAAAAAGAGTTTCGTGGGGCGAAAAACATTACCCTTATATTTAAAAGGCTTAACACTGAAAGAGATCAAAATTTAGTTGGATGAAGTTCATGGCCAATTTGATCCTGTGTTTAAAATTAAATAGGTAAAGTTTAAAATTGGGTAAATCAGTTGAAACATGGATAATGATGAAAATCATTCGTAACATCCAACAGAAATAACTTCCTCCGAAATAATGAGCAAAATACACGATGTGGTTTTAAGCGATCGACGAATCAAAGTTCATATCATAAGATGAGTACAGTATTTTCAATTTTGCATGGAAAATTTGTGTGAAAAAATCTCGGCAACATGAGTTCCACGTTCGCTCTTAGTGTAGAATTCACGCAATCATGTGGTTGATTTGGAGGCTGGTTTGGCACTTTCCAATGCAATCCTGACGAGTTTCTGCGTCGATATATAACAGCAAGCGAAAAATGGACATACTACGAACTTCAGGGATAAAGAAATAGTCGACACAGTAGGTTGCCAATGGCAATCCAACTCCCAAGAAGGCAAAGATGGTGAAATTAGCCGTCGGCATGGTTGGCAAAGAAATTGGCTAAGGTTTTTGGGATGAACGCAAAATCATATGCATCGATTGCCTGCAAAATGGAGAGTGTTATGCGTCCTTATTGCACCGGTTGTGTAAAGATATCAAGAAAATACGTGCTCATTTTATAAATAAAAATATGCTCCTCCACCGGAGCGATGCACAGGTGCACACCTGCGCTGTTTCTCAAAACATGGAATTAAAATTTGAATTATTACAACACCCACCATACTCACCATATTTGGCCCCCAGTGACTTTTTCCATTTTCAAACTTGAAAAAATGGCTCGGTGGGAAATGATTCACATCGAACGAGGCAGTAATCGCCAATGTAGATATGATTTAAGGACCTTCCGAAATCCTACTTTTTGGAGAGGTTAAAATATTTGGATAACTCTGCGAAAAGTTTATCGAGCTAAAAGCTGCTTATGATGGAAGATGAAAAAAATGTATCCGAAATAATTTGTTTTTTTATTTTTTCCCAAGGACATATGGAACGACCCACGTTATCCAAAAGTAGAAGTACTGTCGATTTAGTGCAACGTATAGAATAAAATGTAACAATTTCAGAGTGGAAAAATCGTTCGCCTTGATCGCGATTCGAACCTGGATAACTAGCGTAACTGATTAATGCACTCGTTCGGATATCGAAGGATCCGGGTTCCAATCCCGGTAAAGGTAAGTTATATTTACAAAATCTGAAAATGTTGCATAGTAATGCACATTTAGCGGATGACTCCGTAAAAAAATACTGTTGTGGACTTTCCCTCAGATTCTTGGAATTTGAATAGAAAAATGCCACAAGAGACTAATGCGTACAAAACACTAAAAAAAAAGAATAATGAACCATCTGCTGTATTGAAAGAAATGAAAAGGTGAGCGTCAATTATTTTTAAGGATGTGAAATCCATTAAGGAAGTGTTCATGGACAGCGAAAATGGATCCGCTGATGTGTTCTGGAATGAATTCATTAGGGAAAAACGGTGGAAAAAACTAAAAATTGGGTGAGCGTAATATAGAAATAGAAATTCGATTAACGAATTAATTTTTCACATCGGGGAGGTATTCTAAATTATAAAGTAACCATCCCATGAAGACTTATAACTTCATTTCTGTACCGAACCCACCTACAACAAGTTTTTCTTTAACTGAAAAACGAATGATTTTTTCACAGCTAATTGATCACCTTATCCTGAAAATTATTATATTAATGCACTAAAATCATTCTCGTTGGCCATTCAGAGCTTTCTTTGACGAAGCTCCTATGTTTTGAAGGTGCTGTATTAGGGTACAAATAAGATCTTCGCGAACCGTAAGGGTAACTTCGAAAACCCGAATCGTGAAAACACACCTTCCCTGCACGGAGCAGGGTGAGTTATTGTTCCTCCACTTCAGATTGTGATGCGAGATAATAAAGAGAAATAATAATATTGAAAATTAACTGCAGAGTATGCTGATATAATAAATTATTTTTTCCTCCCATAATCCGTGACCACAGCAGAGTAGTTCAACCACTATGCACAACCACTCTAAAGGACAATTAAGTGTTACCTGATGATGCTAAATGACAAGATATCAAGTAGTCTTAATATTTGATGACCTAAAACCCCCTAACCCACGCAATTGGGACTTTTTGCGGGGTGTTTTGAAGATGTGTACGTGGCTACGTGGTTGAACCCTCAACCTTTGTCTTTTCTAGCAGGTAAGTCGCCCCCCACCGTCCCCCCCGTAGAACAGATCGTTTAAGGTTAATTCTTATTGACTCAATCACACTTCTTCTTCTTTAATAATACGTATCAAGTTTGTAATTACCTTACTGCCGGGGACTTTCCATCCATTGCGGAGAAGTCTCATACATCTTCTACATACAATAGGGTTTTCTCTAACTGGCTGAAGAATGATTTTATCACAGGTAGTTTTTCACTTTATCCTGTACATTACTACATTAATTAGTTGGATGTACTTTCATCGGACCTCCACAGTTTTCTTAAAATAATTTTAGCCTTAAAATTTCCGTATTGTTTTGTTTATAATTTTTCATTAGTTTGTTCTGCGTGTCCTCTTCATCTCTTCTTATACTGGGGTAATGCCTCGTTAATGCCTTATACGTTGGGTTCTTTTCTTACGAAGAGGTTTCTTCTGTTCATTGGTGTATGGCCAGCAGGTTTTCTCAAAAACTTTAACTCAGATGTTTGCAAACTATTTTCTTTTGCTTTTTTAATTGCCCAGTTTTCACTGACGGATGTTTCACAAGGAGTAACCATGGTTTTATTAAACTTTATTAAGTTACCTTTTCTAAACTTATTCTTTAAATTTTCCTTAATTTAACCTTCAATATAGTTGATTCTGGTAATTTTGTTATGAATCTCTAGTTAATGGTACAATGTTGATCCAAGAAAGGTGAAGGATGTGACTTAATGTATGCCTTGATTATTTAAAATTAAATTAGATCTGACTAGTTCATCTCATTTTAAAGCGATTACTTTGGTAAATTTGATCGAGATCTTAAGGTTACATTATTAGTCTCCCTGAGAATTTCAAAAGAAGTTTTCTAGAGTACGTTTTCGTCGTTGGCAAATAGCCCATGGTCTCTACATAAGGCAACATTAATATGTACATATTTAAAACTATTAAGGCTGTGCGTGCAGTAATTTATTATTTTAAACCAGTGATTCACCACGTAATTGACGTATTAAATTAAAAGTGTAGGTGTCAAAAAACTTCCTATTCTTAGACTTAGACTTAGTAAAGCGGTTTTGTTTTCCTTTCTGGCTAGATCTATGATAGTATGTACATACCTACTATTAATTTAAAATTAATGAGATTCCGCTCTGTGGCATAATTCTCTACAGTACATCGATTCTACGTAAACTTCGGCTTTATCTAAAGGTATTGTGTTATATGCGTTCATATGAATAGAAAATGCTTTTCCATCATCATTTAACAATTTACTTATTCCTGAAAAATAGTCCAAAGTGGTTAATATTTACAATGAAAACTTCTATAAAATCTGAAGGAGAATGCATTTCATTACTTTCTTAATTTGGGAGACGCTTTCACAAGAGGGGTTAGTTGAGAGATGCCATTTTCCATGGATGCCATTTTGCAAGGATGAGCACTGCCTGCTCAAAGGTGATTGATGAGTAGGGAGGGGATTTTAGTCATGGAGCGAACTGATAATTCTGCTAATTTGACTATGAAACCGATCCATTTGCAGCCTAAGTTTTCTCAACCTTGATTATCATTAGGGTTAGTTTCTTGTGGTAGCTGTCTTGTCAGCTTCTGTTGAGGAAGCATTCATTGCGCATGATTGGCTCATGGCGGATTACGCACCTTGGCTTGCCCTTGCAAAATTACAGCTCTAAATAACCTCTCTTACCAAGAAGAATTTCTCCGAGTATGGCCAAGCAAATATTATACCTGTCCTCGGGTTTAATGGATATTTTATTGAAATCTACATACCAGGGATGAAATAATAGGCGAATATTGATAGAAGTGCAAATGAAAGAATTAATGATGCTAGCGGTACTAGTTCACTAGGGGGATAATGCCCATGCTCTGGATAACCCAAAGTTCTAAGGTTCCTGCAGTGGAGTCTATGAACGGTGACAGTGACTACGCAGCAGATTCCGAAAACCAACCCTCATTAAATCGATCCGAATGAGTGCAAGTTTAATGGATCCGTCTGGGGACGTAGCCTCCTTCCGTTCTCCGCACCAGCGTCTTCCACTTTGCCGGTTCGCGACTGCGATTTCGATTCGCGATAGATAGAGGTGAGAGCGGTTTAAGAGTCGTGTAGAATTCCCGTCCTCTCTCTTTCGATTTCATTTCCCCTGCGGAGGAAAGCGTCTGGCCGGGAGGGTTTGCGACCATTAAACGTCTGGGAAAGTGCCCGTTTTACCCTAGTTCTCCCGCCCTCACCACGCGGGGTAGTCATAGTTCTTCCGACTTTTATTACTTTTGAACGTAGTGAGTGCACTCCGAAGTTTTCTTGTAACTGGTCGTTCCAGTACCCCGCGTCTCCGGGGTTATCCGCGAGCAGCCATAGAGGACACATAGTGTATGCGCTACTTTATTCATAGGCATAGTTTAAGAGTTAGAGATAAAAATATGCCGATTTAAAGTTAGCTGACACCATTTGAAACTTTGCCGTCGAGGTGAAATCACACTAGTCACTGTTGCGAAAACATTTTTCAAGACGCTTTAGTGGGCAAGGCAACTTCCTTGGTTATGTTAATACTTAACATATTATTGAATTGAAAAATATTTGGTCCAAAATGGATTACCATGCAGCGTTGAAGAAATAGGATGATCAGAGGCATTGATGTTTATCGATGAAATAGGTTTTGTATAAGAAAAATCCCCCGACTAAATCCAACAGCAATTCTTCTTACGAAGGATATCAAAATATAGTATGGCTGGAATATGGCTGTTCACGTCATTTTCTTTATTCTCTTATTAGGTGATTTGATATCAGAGACAGTATTTAAGAATACTACTTAACGCTTTTCATACTATATGAAAATGATAAAAGTCATTTTTCATTTTCCGTTTCAATTTCACGGTTATAGACGGAACAGATGCTCGTCGACGTCATTCATCACGTAGGCGTAGACTTGTCGTGACGTGAATTGTCGCGCATAGTTGTATTTTTGCCGATGAATATTCGCACAGCTGGGAATGAACTTGCCTTTTTACTACCAACCTACTTGCGCTTACATGCAATCGGTTGTAGTTGATTAATATAAAAAAATCAGCATTTCCTGATATCATCCCTCAACTATCACTACACTAGTTTTAATTCAATTATTTGCACTACAACTAGAATCGTGTTGCACATCTGTTGTACTAGGCAAAAGATTAGGCACTGAATTGAGTATAAGTATAAGTGCCTTGAGATGCAAACAATAGTAACTGGTAATGTTCACTAAACAAAGGTAAATGCAAGGTACAAAAGTAATAACTCTGTTGAACGATTTATTGTGGGACCAGTCCACCTCTTAACAAACAAACCTAGGATTTGCGATAGCATAATTAAAAGCAATGTAGTTAATAGAGATCAAGCGTTATCATAAAATGCCGAGATTAACTATTGGAGAACGTACGGCTTGAAAATTAAATCTAAATGGATATAATAGAAAAGAATAAGATAAATTACGAAATTTAAAGGGAAGCAGGTTAAATAGAAACATAGTAATTAAGATGGTATTCATGTACAAGTACAACGGATGGTGGGAGAATCCCCAACCAAATTAGGAGTGTCACTCAAATTGAAGACAAAGGATAGATAGACCGAGGAAGAACACTTATGTAGCAGGAATAAAGGAGAAGATGAGAGATCGAGAGGGTTAGCAGACAGATTTTGGAATTACCGCAAAGCATGGAGATTTTAGAATTGGAAGATGTCAGTATGCGAGCATGCAGCATGTCATCCTACGTCATATTTATTCAATTCATTCAACATTAATGATTTTAATTACGAGTAATATTATTACACACTTCCTTGACATGAAGAACAACAATGCGCCAGTAGTTGACAAAATAAACGAAGGAATGATGAAGGTAATCGGGGTCAACGGGGAAACATATACGATAGAAGAGTAAAAGAGGAAGGGACCATATGGTGAACTATACGGCTAAGAAGACATACGTAGGTTGGATACACTTTGAGGCACAGTAAATAAGTCAGGAACATAATCAAAGGGAAAATTGGAGGAAATATCTCGCGAGAAAAACCAAAAGGCAAGTACAAAAGACAAATTAAGAAGGACGTCAGAAGTATTACGTAGCAGACATACTATCAGGGGGTGAGGGAATTCACACTGAAGAGAGAAAATGGGGGCGACAGTTATCAAATCTTAAGATTGAAGTACTGAGAATGAGCCTTACTTTTGTCATTCTCCAACGCCTTCCTACGACCGGATAGCTCTTTTGGGTTGCATCCTTCTTTATTTATCCTAGGTATTAGTTTCCTGACTTACATTGTGGGGTCTTCCTTTCCATTATGATTTTAATCAATTTTTACGAGTATTTTATGGTATGCTATCTCAAATTATGTCTCCTGGTGGACCTAATTCATTTAATACATTTGTAATTGTGCATGTATTCCATTTTGTGTTCTGCTTTTTTGTTTTATCTGCTTATTTAATCATAAAATCCCGTCTCCAGTATAAGGTATCGATGGCAAAAATGTATCTGCCCTGCTTTTCCTCACTTCTGGTTCACATTTTTTAATCGTAGGGCAAAATTCTATTCAAATGATTTTGCACATTGCTTCAATGATTTTAACTTTATCTTGTTTAACCGTTTTCGTTTCCTTCTTGTACTAGATACCTCAACTTGAGTTAATCTCTGATTAATGTCCTTTGACCTTCTGGGAGTCTAATTTATGCTCAGAATTCACGTAATATGTATAAATTATCGATTACAAATCTACGATTAACATAAATTAAAATTAAATGATTGTTGTCTCACTTATTTCAAATCAATTTATTTTACATATTTTCTTTTATCGTTATTAATTTTTCCTTAAATGTAAATCAAACACAAATTAAAGTCTCGCAAAAAACCCCATTTTAATATTTCTAAGTGGGCTGCGCTCAAAATTTATGCTGATATTTCATATCACCGGTATGAGACTGTGAAAATTACCACGGTTTTCCATGGGCTATTTATAATATATAAATAGGATTTTATAAATGGCTATTATTGGAAAGTGGTTTTGAAGAACTGAAATACATATGTAGAAAATACTTAATATTCTAGGATATAACATTAATTTGACCTGTCGCATTCTCTGAGAAAAAACTAAAATTAGTTGATCTTTATATCATTCCTATTTAACCTTTTTGCCCTTTGACCAAGCATCGAGGTCATATGCAGTGATAAATAATGAACTATTTTTGTTACCCCTAAAGAAGTTACCTAGTACGTCTTTGTCCCGAAGGCAAGGCCAGGCCTTGTTATAGGGTACTTCTTAGCACTTTTAGTAAATATTTGTACGGTAATCCTCTTAACCTTAGCCTTTTTTATAATTTCTTAGATCGCAACATATAACAGCTTATGGCGCAAGTTATTGGGTGAAGTAACAGGAGATGAGTGGAGAGGTTGAGTGTTGGGGTTGGCAAAACAGCGTTGGAGCTCTCGACAATGGAACCCAAGGAAGAAGTGGGTGGCAAGAGGTAGGAGCTCAATTATGCACTTCATCATGGCGGGGTAGTGAGAATACAGGGGGTCCGATGAATGAGGCGTGATGTGATGGGAGAAGGGGCCTTTATTCTAGAAGGGCGAGCCGAGCTGAGAGAGGTTGGGAGGGTTGTGGAAACACTGCTCGTTGAAGAGATTGACACTTGAGTGATTGGTTTACATTGCTGTGCTCCCACCTCGCTTACTAAACACAACCCACCTCTACCCTCGCAAGTTAACCAAGCAACCTTGCAACATACGCTTATTGACTAACGGATGCGAAAGGTAATTACGTTCATCCAGACGGATTTTGTTCAACTATAATACATGTATAGCCCCATGTCATATTTTTCACACACACATGCCGACTGAATGCTGAATCTTATATCATGTGCCTGATAATCACGGAAGATGTTGAAAATGGTATTTGAAATGTATCCTATAGCAAGATTGTTCTTTTATGAACAGTTATTTAATTACTCCATGAAGTGGTACCTGGAGTATTATCATTTACCACAGCTGATTTCATGTCGTTTGGCCTCATAATTACAGCTGCAAATTTCTTTACACTTTTATACTCTCTCCTCTTTGGGAATAGGGAAATTTAGGGACATTCTTTCCTAAATGGGGAGGGACTGTCCCAAAAATAAGTAGAGTAAATCTGGGGAAAAATTATTGCCGATTAAATTATAAATTGTTGAAATTTTTCATGAGAGCACTCTTATATGGACTGAAATAGAGAGGAGAATATTAGGCAGACGAGGGAAGGGCAAGAACAGGAGACGGATGTTGAATATGATGACGGGCAGAAGGAAGTACACATAGTTGAAGAAGGACTTCATGTAGAGGAGGTTGCTGGATTGTGCTTTGTTAGGATTCACAAAATATTTCTTTGGTAGAATCACAAGGGAGAAAATCCTATAGCCAATAAAAATAATTAAGAAGAACTCCAATACCGGTATTTCGGTCACCAGGTGACCATCTACGGGGAGAGAATCAAATGGGAACTTGAACTTGGAGGAAGAATATGCACCAGGCACTGTCCCAAAGTCAAGTGGGTGTTCAGGTCGGGGGGTGAGGCATATATACCTGGAGGGGAAAGGGGGGAGGGGTTAAGTGATGGTCGGTAGGTGGGGGGGAGTTTGTTGAGGTCACGTGGGAAGGAGTGGGGGAAGAGTGGTGGCTATTAGGAGGGGGCTGCCTATTTTTGAATTGACTAACGAAGTTAAAAAGTGAACTGTTGATGATGCCTGGTTCATTGTTCATAAGTTTATTCTTGTTTAAGTGAATGTGTAAACTCTCACATGCATCGAGATTACAGTGTTGTATCGGTTTTAATAATGTTAAGTCGTTAGGAGTGATGGAGTGTTCCGTTTCAAAAATGTTTTTGGCGACAGCTGATCTGTCGAAACGTCCGTTCTTAAAGTGTGCTATGTGTTCCTTAAATCTGATTTTGGGATTACGTTTCGTCTGTCCAATGTAGGAGAGTTGGCAGTGTGAGCAAGTAATTTCGTAAATACCTGATTTGTCTAACTGTGGTGTTATGTCTTTCGGGTTCCCTAAACACGTAAGATGAGTGTTACGGTTAGAATAAGTGACTTTGGTGCCAATTTGTTTAAATACCTTATCAAGGCCTCGGGTTAATGTGGGGTAAAATGGTAATGCGATAAATTTATTATCGTTGTCTTCCCGTTGTGGTAGAAGTGTTGTATGTTTATTAGCAAGTTTTCTTTTTTTGTTTCTAACTAATTTGTCTATAATTTGGGGTGTGTATCCGTTGTTAATGGCTATTTGTTTGATGTTTTCCAACTCTTTGAAATAGCGTTGTTTGTTGAGTGGTGTCGTCAGTAATCTGTGTATGAGAAAATTAAAAGCTGCCATTTTTTGTTGAAAGGGGTGGTGTGAATCTGCTTTGATGTAGTTGTCGGTGTGGGTCTGTTTTCTAAAAATGTCAAACTCTAAGACTTCTTAGTTTCTAATTACTAGTATGTCCAAGAAAGGCAGTGAGTTATGTTGTTCGACTTCAAAGGTGAATTTTGCCACTCCTTCCCACGTGACCTCAACAAACTCCCCCCCACCTACCGACCATCACTTAACCCCTCCCCCCTTGCCCCTCCAGGTATATATGCCTCACCCCCCGACCTGAACACCCACTTGACTTTGGGACAGTGCCTGGTGCATATTCTTCCTCCAAGTTCAAGTTCCCATTTGATTCTCTCCCTGCAGATGGTCACCTGGTGACCGAAATACCGGTATTGGAGTTCTTCTTAATTATTTTTATTGGCTATAGGATTTTCTCCCTTGTGATTATTTCTTTAACAGCCAATAGCTCCGTCTCCTCTATTTCTTTGGTAGTTAGGTCCATCCAAAACCTGCCTTAACCGGTAAATTACTTAATAATAATAATGAAGTGACAAGTTTAGTTTATACAATAATACAAATTAATACAATTGTTACATACAACATAATGAAAGTGTAGTTGTCAATAACTTCACTAATATGTTAATCTGAGACGGATATGAAAGGAAACGTTATTTAGCTTGCGGTCTCAGCCGTGCACAGTTTGTTACACGGTTACAGTGAATACATTTGATATAAGAAAATGGGTGTTTGCAACAGTTCAAGATGAAAACGATATAATATTGAATTCATCAGATAAAAAAGAAAGTGCTTAATTGAACTGATGCCTTTGGTAAAAGGTTCTTCTCGTTAAAAGCGTATTACGTGTACCAAGTTATTTTGTCTTGCTTTTATTCACTGTGTGTCTGAATTCGTAAGGCAAACAAATATGTGAGCATCCAGAAAACATTTTATGAAAGGAAATTAATAATCGGTAAAATTTATATGTATTTATATACAATTATATAAATTATAAAAAAATCCATAAACAATATTTATTTCCATTGAATATTTTTCAGAAAGAGACAAGGAAATAATTCCAGCAATAAAATATACAATGTTATCCTTTATTTCACTATTTTGTTGATTTTTCGGTACTTTCTCTACAACATTGATGTGGTCGCCAAAATTTCTCAAAAAGTTGAATAATCATAATCAATTTCAGGAGGAAAATTTGAATGAAACTTGGTAATAATATAAAAACAGCATGCATGGAATGGAAGTATGTGTTATTGGCATTATCTATGCGGAAAATGGCATGTAAAGTAATTTTCACGCGTTAGTGTGAACAGCTTCATTCGTCCAGATTAATAATAAGATCAGAAAGCGATAGATTTCTGAATAGTAAATTAAGCGATTCATTTCAACACAAAAATAACTAAAAATGGTGGATTTTTCGTCGGAATAAAAGATATTATACTCAAATCTATAAAAGGTTGAAATTTAGGTAATGAATGAATTTTTAACTTAACGATACGTAATCGTCAGCTATGGAGAAAGCTGGAGGAAGATTTCCATTCGGTAGCTGGAAGACGTCTCATCATTAGAAGCCATTACTAACGCGGAAAAACAATATCCAAATGGTGAAGAAACTGTTATTGTAAACTTTAATGCGAATTTTACTTTTCGTAACTGTGATACATAAAAGAAAGCAGTCACAGAGAGGAGAGGATAAGGAGAAATGACAATGAAGTGCTTCGGAAGAGGGACAGAAATAAAATACACCAGCGGAGTTGGGAGAGTGAATAATGAGGTAGCTCCTTTAAAGGGTGGTTTTGGAGGGAACCTATTAGTTTGCAAAATGAGGTAAAGTAATTGAGCACTTCTTCAGAAAGGAAATTTCCTCAAATGTTTGGTGGAAAGTGGAACAGAAGGGAAGAATGAGAATGCAATTATAGTAGCACTGGAAATTATGAAAGGATGAAGGGATTGGCAGGGAATTGATGGACATAATTATTTTTCTTAAGTACCCATTTGCTTTCTATGTCAAGTATTGGATTCGAGCCCCATTTGCGGTGTATTTTCATATCATATTGTGACTCTTGATTCTCCTAATTGAATATTTGGTCCTTAATCGTTAACTCTTTCTCTTGAATTAACCGTTTCCATATTCACTTAAAAGTATTTTGTTAAATATCACAATCCGTCTCTGCCGATTTCCTCTTGCAGCCATTCCAGACATGATTGGCATCTAGTCATTCTAAATGGCGCTAATTCCGTTAGTGTCTCCAACCCCATGTGACAGAACTTTTTAAACGCGCCACAAATACGAGTGATAATTAATCAGTGGTGGTCAGAAGATTTAACCTTCCATGCTTTAGAATATTGAATATTTTGTAGCATGTGCTACCGAGCAGGGATGTATGCCAAGTAAAGGGAGAACTTAGGATATTCTCGAGAGGAATATTGTCCGTGAAAATGGTCATCTCGGCTTGAAAATTAGAAAAATCATTGGGCGCAGTCAAGGACACTGAATTATGCATTGGTCTGAAATTCAGAAGAATCTAGTGACGGGTCCTTTTTACTATCGGAATTTAGACGGTAAATAATGATGATCAATGTGCCTTAGGACCGCCAAGCAAGAGGCAACCTTCTTGTGCAAGAAAACACGGATAATTGCGTAGGGGAAAACGCGACAAAAAAGTGATCAATAGAGTTTACAAATGACAGCATCCATTTCGGGACGTCTGCGCAAAAACCTCCTCCCTCAGAATAAATACAAGCTTTTCCCCCCTCGCCGTAGTTGATTTCGGATGGAAGAGTTCGAAGAATAACAAAAACATACATCTTCACTTTATCCGGATCATTTCTGTGCCTCGAAGTTGTATCGTCTCTGGAAACAAGTAGATCACCACGCTAAACAAGTGACACACAAACAAAAGCAGCATGTAGTAATATTACCTCGGCATAGCTTTTCATTTTCCAAAACGCGACATTTTTTTTTCATGGGAAAAATAAAAGGTTTAACGCAGTCGCTTTCCCAGTGTTCTTGTTTCCACGCACCCGAGGGCACGGTGTGTCCCTTCTGCGGATTTCTACTGTTTTCTGAACTTCAAGTCTTGTCCTTTCCCCCATGGCGAAGCACCCTTAGGGATGGGACATCAATCTTCCGCCCTTTCCCTCTCCAACGTGTGTATGTACATGGCAAGATTGATGGTTTCTATCTTTGTCCGGTTTCTGGAACAGGAAAGACGGATGATGCAGGCGACAGTATTTATGCGCATTTAATTCCCCCACTCCGTGGATAAAATTGATACATATTGAAACAAAAGCACCCTGGGGAGCGATGGAAATAATCCTCCTACAGATTTCGGCTACATTAAATACATATATGGTATATAGCTAGGGAGGGGTAGGGTGGTGAACCTATCTCATACGCCAATTTGAGCTCTATCACTGAACATTTCGTTTTACTCAGTGAATATTGTGCGCAAAAGGCGAATTAATAACTTAAAATATATATCATCCCATAAATTGGCTTAAATTTGCGAAAACATTTACCGTTATAACTTCTTATTTTTTATGATTGGCACCATTCATCATATGAACATAATTAATTAATATTGATGAAAATGCTACCAAATCAAATAATAAATTCGATCACTTGTTTTAATAAGTTTGGGTCATCAATACCAGTTTATAATTTTTGGCCTCACTCTTCAAATGTCATTCAGTCACGATTAAATGAATAAAAAAGCCACTATGGAGTAGCTTGTGCCACTCACGTTCTCTCTTGGTAGAAATGTTTAGTTGCAGCATAAGTGGGATTTGAGGTAACTTGCAATCAGAAAGCATAATGAATTATATTAATCCAAAAATCTGCTTCATTTATTTTTATACTGGTAAAACAAATTTTAAAAACATGAATTTGGGAAAGCATTTTCTGTCAAGCAAAGCTTTGGGAAATAGACATTTAAGGAGAAAATCTAAGATCTACTATAATAATACTCATTAAAATCTCTTACAATTTTCCAGATGCCATTTTCATCCTGTCTTTTCTAGTTTCCCTTGATACTGTGCAAAAATAGGAGAGGGAAACTTATTATACATATTATTTTATGCCACAAGAACGCAGAAATTGGTGCTCAGTAAAATGAATGCGATGAATTTAAATGAACAAAAATGAAATGCGATATTGATTCTGAATACGAGAAGAATGAAGCTCTTGCGAAATACACGAAAATATTTTTTGTTGAAGTTTTTTATGTTTTGCTAGATCTCCTTTTGTAGCGCTTGTTTTGTTCCACCCGGGTCATCCTTTTATCTCCGTTTACGAAAGTTTGAATATTTTTTTCCAAATTTATCGCCGACTCAACACTTGTTTAGTCACCCATATCAAAAACCGTCACTGACAAAACATCCTCTGGGTTAGCGGCGGGCACATGGTGGTGAGGGCACTATCGCTTTAAATTAATTGTGGTTCCTGTGCTTCAATATTGCCCCTGATAAATGGAGTAGCGCCACATATATCTGCAGTTACAGTTTATATATGATATCGAGACAAAAGATGCAAAGCAATTCGGTTTGTCATCCGAATCCCCAAAACACGAGGCTCATTCATGTCACACGCTGAACGAGAAAGGGGCTGAGGGAGAGACAAGTTGATTGTAGAGCCCATCTCTTTCATACTTGTGGCATAAAACACACAGATCAGTAAACAGCGACTTCGTGTAAAGCTCAAGTTTTGATTATTATTTTATTAGGAATTTAAAGTGTGAAAATTATTTAATCTAGAAATCTGGTCTGTCAGTACGCTTGTGAGGTTTGAAATGTGAGGATATCCGTTACAGTATGTTAAGAAAATTCATTTAGTGGGTAAATTCAGTTTGACTGTTTAGTTATCTATGTTGTTTACTCCAGTTTTTTGTACTAAGCAATGCTTTGTTCCCTGGGTTTTTCTCTTCTATTTGATTTTTTGCATTCAATTCTGTTCAATGTTTCGTTGTAACCACATTTTACACTTATGCACTGTTATGTCAAATCCTACTAATCATGGTTTTTCACCTACTAAATAAAATTGTATAGCAACATGGTTCGTGAAACTCTTAAGCTTTCGTTAGGAATCAATGGTTATATTATTTTCACAAAGGCACTGTTAGGGAAAGAAGAATAGGTGGATAACTTTCGTTAATTTAGTTTTTTACATCGTTCCAAGATGTTAGTGAAGTGAAAAATAGTGCTTGGAATAACAACTACTCCTGAAATACTCGAAATAAGAGCTCCTAAAAAATGATGGATCATCATTAAAGTCCATAAAATATAATAGATTTTCATGGTTAAAGAAAATCCGGGTTTTTGTATGATAAATATATTTTGAGCAATCAGTTATATGTAGACAGCGGATTAGATCAAGTTATTCCGACATTGCGAGACCATATACTGACTAAATAAGAGAAAAAAACAGAATGAATGGTCCCAACCCATATTCAACATTTCTTTTTAAATTTGTAACTGGCACACTAATGCCAGTGCCTCCGCCAATTGTGGTATACTTACTGTAAGGCATCAACAGGACCCTTGTTCAGGCACCATATCATGGCCTCTTTGACATATTCCAGTGGCCCAAAATGGCACTCAAAATGGTTATACTTGGGTCAATCTCAATGACCCATGTCTTCTCACCAGTATTCACCTATTAAAAACAATTCGGGTCACTTTGACCCTGGTCCAGGAGGTCCAAGGCAAGATTGTCACACAAACAGTCTTCTAACAGCACCTTGGGGACCGTCTTGGCACATCTTTCTCATGGCTAAATCTTCGGCAAGAATGCAATACACCGTGGTTTTCTGAATAATGCACTCTTCTGCTAACATCCTGACACTTGTAGGTTAATCGGAATTGAGCATGTGTCTCACTTTTTGCTCATTTTCATCACACTGTGTGGTTGATGGATGCCCAGGGCATTCCTCATCGCCAATCTCCTCGTTACCCTCTCAGGACATCCTGTGCTAACAGAAAACCACAATGTCCACAGCTAACTGAAGTGAGTCGTGTTGCTTTCCCAAGATCTCCCATTACCATTCCCACCTAAAATCCCCCCACTTCATCCACCTTTATTGGTGACAAAAAATAATTCTACTTATTCATGGGACAGACCCTGATTATTGCGAATGATTTTGTTCCCCTTCATTTAAGTTCTCTTTCTAGCAGGTATAATAATCAAGCAAGCAAAGTCATTGATTTTAGGATCCATGTTTAACAGCAGTCTCCAGTGACATTTTCCTACTAATATATTTTTACAATGAAATCGGAAATTTATTTCACATAACCTTTTCCTCCCTTATTCACGTCGCTTCAATGGTAATTCACCCGTTTTTCCCTGATGCACTGCATCGTACACTGTGTATCTTGAATTAGTTTCTTACCATGATGTAAGAGACTTACAGTTTTGAACCATCATTGCACTATAGTGTTTGCCATTCCAAGAGTTTTTAAAATATTTCCAAGGATTCTATGAGTGAAAAGCTTTTGCTCGTTCCAATGCATTCACTATAAATATAGTGATATACGTATTACTACTTTATATTGTCTCTTTTTGATTTTATATATTAGCCATTCTATGCCTATTTGTAATAGTTCTTAGTTTTCTAAGTTCTTCAAAAGTTAATTTAAACTCAATAATCTCAAAAATCTATTGATTTTTCCTCTATTAACTAAAAAATGGCGAAGGGAGATCATTAGACACCGAATAATCATTTGAACGGTCACATGATTCAAATTACCTGAGTTAAAACTCTACTTGCTTGTGTATAGAATAACAAAGTAAGAAATTTGGGCTGCTTTAGGCGAAACAAGTGTCACATGCTACTGGTGAAAAGTATAGCTAGCTTGGAGCTAGAGTAGAATGATCTAGAAAGGAGATTTTTAAAAGTTTTAACTCCGGCGTCATGAAATAAGCCAACGTCGAATAAACTTTACTTTTCGAGGAGAGATGACTTTTTAGTACGACGGGAAGAAAAAATTATTTCAATGAACATAATGAGATAGTGGTAACAGCAGAATTTCTCAGGGTTTAATTTAATAACCTACTCACAAAACATTCTGTTTTCAAGTTATAATCCCTCGAGCTTCCTCGTCTTTATGAGTTTCCCCTCCAGACATCATATGCTTTCGTTCGCATCTTTATAATGTCGGTTCATCGTAGCTCCCAAGCTTTTTAAAGGTAATATGAATATTCAGGCATTAATGAGCCTGTGACATGCATTTTGTTACCCATATACTGTGCGTGAAATCGTTCATTAGTGAGCTTTCATTTTTAGCATACTAGGTAATACGTTTCTGAGGTCAACATTTTTAACTGATATAAAAATTTTTCTAAAAATATTATGTTATAGAATACAACAAAATGCGTAAGTATATAGCTTTTCTTAACAAAATATTTATGCTACAAAACCATAAATAAAACAAAGAAGATTTTTCGGATTTAGAAGTTTCTCTCTGAAAATATCTTATTAGTTCAGCCGGGAGTTTCTGTTTCTGCAATTTCGGCGTTTTTTTTGAAAATATTGCTAGGTAGTCGAGAATGAATTATTATCTGTTGATGTGAGTGACTATTTGCCATATCAATTTGAGTCGTGGAATGCATTTTTGCTCTTATCGCTAAGGTTTGAAACTTGGTTTGGAGGAAAACGAATAAAGTTATAGAGCAAAAGATTCACAGTTAAGTGATATACTGGGAGCATGTAAAATATTTTGATCATTCCATATGGTCTTAAAACTGTGTGAAAAATAGCTGCACTTTTCAATGTGTGGTCATTTCCGAATCTGATTTCCTTTTAGTCACCTTTCAACTCCCTTTAATTTGTACAGTAGTACCTAATTACTGCCACCTATCCCTATTTCCAGATATTCTTGCGCTAGTCTGCCGCATTTCCTTATATTACATCTTGGACTGAATGTAAATATAGAGAAACTACACATTATTTATTTATTTATAAATAAATATCTTGTAATTCTAGGTACATTTGAGGAAGTCGTCTTTCCGCCGCCCATGCTTTTTTTGAATGTAGCAGCCAAAGAACTGGTAAACGAGAAATATTAACATTGAAAATAAAATGGTGGTTGTGAAAGATGCTAGGTTTCTTCAGTTACTGCCACAGTTAAAAACAGCACGGTTATGTTGCAATTTAAACCGCGCCGTAAGAAGTCATTCGCATATTTAAAATTACATTCATGTTTATAACTGATAAGGTAGCAACGATCTGAACTTTCTTTTCTTTCGCGTAAGGTTGTGAATTATAGTGTATTACAAATTTCTATGCATCAATCTATATATGTATATTCTGATGCACTGTTTCTTGATATTTTAATATTACTTCCCATAGTACGATATCGCTATAGCTTATGGTTGAGAGTCAAATACCGATATTTATCAATGCCCATATTGAATTTATATATTCGTAACCTGGATATCTTTGACAGTGAGGACCGCTATTAGAAATATAATACTAATCAATTAAAACTAGTGAGGTGATATTTATGTGGATAATAATAATGTAATATTTATAATAATAATAAGATGTTAAATTTACATTGAACTGAATGCATCGAAATATTAAAAAAACATTGTATGAAGGCACACTTTAAAGATGGAAATCATAGAGAAGTCCTTACGACATGTTCTCTAAGAAATATATGATATAAGAATATAAAGAAGTACTTGATTATTGTTAAAATTGTTCAATGACTCAAACACTCAAATTGAGCTTAGCAAACTGTATACGATGAGGAAGTGAGGAATGGTACGTTTTAGCATATTCATAAATTCGACCATGCTTCAGTTTACTGTGACAGAATGATAAATAACTTCCAACATGACTTGCTAAAGTGTCTTGAGCGCACAGAATAGAAACGTTACGAGTAAACCTCCTTCTTACGTGAGTGCTAACTTTAGAATACGAGATTGTCTCCGAGTCAAATTTTTTGTCCGTTTTGACCGTGTACGTATATTGTAAACTACGCACCAATAAACTGAGGTTATAAGGTTACTTGCAAAAATAGACTCCACCAACATCCGCTTAAATACCTTGGAGAATGTAATGGGAAACTTGGTAACCCCTGCCCATTATTTTATCTCCCCCCGGGTTTCCTTGCTTGTCAACTAAACCAACGCTACCGTCTTGACAGGGGTCGTCTCAATTTCTCGCCCCGGCCCTCCTCGAGCCAACCCTGGAGTTTGGAAAGGCGGGAGAGAGGACGAGCGGAGAAAACGGAAGGACTTAAGAGGGAGGTTAGAGAGGGTATTACGAGAGGGACCGGGGACAGCGAGGCGGGGGTTAAGGAGAGAGAAGAGAGAAGGGAGAAGATAAGGGATTACGAACGCGTGGGAACGAAAGCCGACATTGAGCCTAAAGACTTTTGTCCTTGAATTAACGAGTGACATAATGTGTCAAAAGTACTTTGTGAAATTCGCCAAGTATTTCTGGAAGGACACGCTGAAAGCCGATTCCACGTGTGGCCACGAAAGTTAGCTCTGGATGGGAGGGGGGGGAGTTTAAGTAGGACCGCGAGGGGGGATAGCCGAGGGAGCGGGAGAACATTGGGCGTGGAAAGGAGGAGTCGGTTAGCGTTCCTGCGCGACGGGTGGGGGTCTGAAGAAGATTGCCTTTATGCGGAGACGAGATTGAGACTATTAAGTCTTCTCTTCTAACATAACTCCACAGTGAATAAAATTGGGCTAATTGCTAATTTATACCATATGTATGTATGTATGTATATATACACACATGTATGTTTATATATATGTATGTATATATATATATATTTATTTATATTGGTGATATATATGACCCACAAATCCCAGTGCAGATTACGTTTCCTCGAGAGCTCAAGCGTTTAGAGCATCCACTCGGCAAGTGATCCGCTGTTCAAGTCCCGGTCAAGGAAATATTTTTACGCTTGTGATCTCTCTGATACCACCTTCCCCACCTCTCTTGTGCTCGTCCTTTCTGTGTTACTATCCCTTTTCCTTGTATCAGTTTCTTTGTGAATGCATGTATAAATAAATAAATACATAATATATATATATATATGTATATATATATGTATGTATGTATATATATATATATATATATATATATATATTTATGTTGTAATTTTTAAATTTGAGAAATCCCTCATAAGATAAGCTGTTTAATAATGCGTTGAATACCTGATGAACTTTAATGTGATCAGTTGCATTATCCGCAAGTGAAGCTAACCAAATTTATTCAAGACATTTTTTCATCAAATAATTAGATTTTACTTCAGAAATGTCTGTTTAAGACAAATATTGGGTTTTGGCAAAAGAAAATTTTTTGACTATATATAAATATATATATATATACATATACACGTACATATACACGTATACACATACATATACACGTATAAATATATATGCGGCGACGCCAATATATAGCTCATAGAAACTCATAGAAAAAGAACTCTCTTAAGTATTTTTAAAGTCTTTCTAGATGTGGCCAAGGATGAAAGGCGGGAGAAGGGCAGAGAAGGAGGGGAGGGATAGGGGATGAAGGGAGATAGGCGGGGGCGAGAGAACTACAGTGATGTGTGACATGAAGTAAATAAATGCGCCACTGTTGTTTAGTGCGATATGATCTTGTCTGGAGGTTCAAACGAGCAGAGTAGCTAAATGTAAGCCATGCTGCGGGTTCTAACATCTCAATTGTTTTAGCGGATTTTGGGCGAATTACGAGTTTCCAGAGTGAAGCAGACGTTTAACAGTAATCAAAGATAGGCAGTGCGTCTGCGGAGATGGTGGCTAATGAATGCGTATATTGATTTGCAATAGCGATGGTTGCTTATCCAGACGGAGAGGGTTGTTGTGTATTTCACGATGTAATGGCGGAACTAAACTTGCACAAAATGCGTTGAATTAGATTTTTGAAGGCGATGGCAGTTGGGAAAGGCACCATTTTGAAAGCTTTAAAGTTTAGTCTCCTCTTGATCAAATGACTATTAGACTACCTCTCCATGATTTCCCGTAAGCCAATGTCAATGAATATAGGAGGTGTTGATGTTATTTACATCATGTAAAGGGTGCGGCAGCCTAACTTGTTCTTTACGAAAAGATATATTATTGACAATTAAGTAAGATCAATATCTACTTGAGTAGTAGATTTATCTGGTACAGAAAGAACATTTTCTTAACTATCAATTATACTAAAACGATAGGTAGGTGACCATGTCTATTTGCGCATTGTACATATTTGTTATGGATCCACTGTCAAACACACGCCTTCCCGGGACTAAGAGGATATAAAATATATTTAGATTCTGTAGGAAATATTTATTGCTATGCTATTTTCCATCTATGCTTTATTGTGTCATGTGTTTGATAATTTTAAAGGTACATTTATAAAATACTATTTATATCGTTTAATTTCTAATTATACCAGGGAGGATTGTTTTCATCGATCATTTTTTAAGATATGAGGAATTCTGAGGTTAAAATATTACATAAATTTACAATACTTTACAAGATAAGAACTGTAAACACCTAAAAGCGCTGTTAAAACAAGCTTGGAATGATAAAAATGCCCAATTTTCCTTTAAACTTTTCCATCGAAAAAGTAGTGATACGGAAGCGCTTTATAAGAACTAGATGTCATGTAAATAAATTTTGAGCCAATATAGGAATTTAGCTTACTCAAATTTTTATAACCACAATTATCAACCCAAGGTAGTTTTGATAGATGACATGAGAGCTCGTGCCTTGATATGAAATTCACGCATCAGGGTAGGGGGAATGGTCTCTTTCGCTGCGCCACCGACAGTTTCCCAGGAAGATATGGTTCCCATTGAAGAGCACAGCTCTGGTGAAGCTGAAGATACCCGGAAGCGTCAATCAGAATTGCACCTACATTCACTCGTCAATAGTGCAGTGCTCTATCCAGTGGACTACAAGTCGTAATGTAGCAAATCTCGATCACTCCTACGAAGGCTCAATCTTTGGTGGTTCATTAAAAAATGGCCACCGTAAATTTCATGGTGACTTGAAATAGAATGAGAAATTATCTCGATACATTCAAACACGAGGCGAACTGGAAGGGAATCAATAATGGCAATTCACTATATTATAGGCGATTTTACATGAAATCACCCTTTACATATAAATCCAAACTTCGCCCATGAAAGCTCAACATAATCATAACGTCCCCATAACTTGAGCTCCTCCTCGGGTTCTCGGTAATATCGGTATTTCGAAATTACAGTCTTGAAATTAGACAATGAATCCCCTATGGGAAATCCGTCACCGCGAATTTTAGGACATCCACTTTACAGCTCACAAAAACTTTCCCGTGTGATAACACGATATAGAGATAAATGCATGGATATTATACGTGAAGATCGAATCACTCATTTTAGTGCAAGACAATAGGGGGCATATGAACTACAGCGCGGGCGTTTGGGCTGTGCTATCCGTCACGGAGGAATAGACCAAGGGGAAAACTTACGAGTAAGAGGAGCGGTTAGAACCTTCCTAACCTACTTGCACGAGAGGTGTCTAGCTTTTATGGGTCATGGGGAGCTGGAGTGAGTAGGTTGAAGGAAAGAGGTGTTAGAAGGGATTAAGGGTCTCGAGAAATGAACGCGAGTGGATCTTCCCATACCACGCCGCCGAGCGCGCTCAGCGCCGCGCAGAGCATTTTCCACCGGACCCCGCTACACAGACCGCCGGCGAAGACTCAAGACGGCTCCCCTTGATGGTCCCACGCACGTATATCTCCACGCCGCATTCGAATCACCCTGGCGCGCTCTCCCTTATCTAGTAGACCGCTTCCTTCCACACCATCCACGTTATCAGTCTCCACCTTTCAACGGGAACGGGACCGTTGGATATTCCGTTTCCACAGCCTGACCGCCGGTGCGGAATAAATCTGAGGCTGTAAGTGTATCACACATCCTTTACGACTACACATACGTCACCACAACGCCCCGCAAGTCGCCTCAAGGGCGTGTGGTGGTAAGGCACCAGCTCGGGGGGGATTAAATCTTTAGCTGGGCGTATTACGCACTTATTTGACGTCCACAATTAAGTCACCACAATGCTCTGGAAGTTACCACCAGGGCTTGTGGCATTAAGACACCAGCTTTTTATTTTTCTATATGTATTTATTAATAAATATAAAATTATATTTGCTCAGGTACGAGAGCACTCGTACACAACTAATATTACGTGCCTATCCAGTCTTTAGTCTTTTTCATTTCTGCCCTACACACTGATATAACTTTCAAGACAATTGGTTCTAGGTTCGGCCCTGTCAAACTCCTTTTCCGTTCTAAATTTCTAAATGCTTCAAGACGACTTTCTGGTTGACGTTTGTGCAAGGATTGCACTATACCGATCCAATTGACTTGCTATTGCTTCGTGGCAACGCATAACTTGAGTGGATTACGGTCTACGAGGGTAATCCCAGAAGTACTCGACCCAACAAAGAAAATACAAAAAGTTTGGAAAAAAATGTATTTATTTTTCAACATAATCTCCTTTCAGCTATATACACTTTTCCCAGCGATCTTCAATAAGTTAGATACCCTTCTTATAATAAGAACGGTCTTGCTCCTCAAAATAGCTATTAACTGCCAACATCACTTCTTTACGGTTGAAAAATCTTTGACCACTGAGCCATTTTTTCAAGTTGCGAACATAAAATAATCCAAGGGGGCTAAATCTGGCGAAAAGGGTGCATGAGGTAGCAATTCAAACTTTAATTCATGAATTTGTGCCATTGCAATAAGGGTTTTATGAGCTGGTGCATTTTCTTGATAAAAACAACACATTCTTCTTAGCCAAATGCGGCCGCTTTTGCTTGATTTCTTCGCTCATACGTTTCAATAAGTTCGCATTATACTCGCTGTTGATAGTTTTTCCTCTTTCAAGATAGTCAATGAAAATTATCTCACGCGCATCCCAAAAAAACCGACGCCATGACCGAGCCTGCAGATAAAACGGTCTTCGCCTGCTTTGGAGGCGGTTCTCCCTTTTCAATCCATTGTTTTGATTTTTCTTTTGTCTCAGTGTGAAGTAATGGACTTATGTTTCATCCATGGTTATGAAAAAATTCTGCTTTGCTGCTGTGAATATTTGCTTAACACTCAATTGGAACATCTTCACGACACTGGTTTTTCTCGAATGTGAGCAAACGCGGCTTCCATCTTGCACACAGCTTTCTCATGCCCAAATGTTCAGTTAATATGCGATATACCGTACTTTTTGAAATTCCTACTATGTTTGCTAGCTCGCGCACTTTCAGCCGAGGATTATCCAGTGTCACTTTGTGGATTTTCTTCACCGTTTTTGGAGTCGTCACCTCATTTGGTCGACCAGTGCAATGCTGGTCTTGACAGCTCATACGGCCTCGTTTAAACTCTGCCACCCAATATTTTTCTATTTTTTTAATACAGTGATATATTTTAAACAGCTACCGCCATCTCTAGGTCAGGTCAGGTACTTCTGGGACCACCCTCGTAACTTGAATGTGATCTATGTGTTTTTTGATAAACATCATCTTCGGTTAACTTTACGATATTTTAATATAATCCATTGTATTTTTAAGATATTGTTCGTATCCTTTCGAAGCCTTATTTCACGTCTACGCTCAAACGCCCAGGTCTACTCTCGGTGCCACCCTTATCCTATGGACGGAAAGCTGGACCAGTGACTACCGGAATTTTAGTCCTGGCCACCGCATCATTACGACGGTCTAGAGGTTTAACAAACGTATTAATCTGAGCCCCATGTATGTCGTCAAAAATATTTCATTCGTTATTAAATTGCTAAGAGACTAACTCTTGAAATAAACCATCGCTCGCTCATCACTCAGTTTGCAGTTAGCAGTCCTGGGGGCTACAGACTCTTCGGCGTCATACGGGTAATTTAGATCAAAAATAACAACACTACATCATCATCTTTGAGACGTCGAAACAAAGACCATTTGACTTTCTATCAGGTGAATAAACCGCTAATCCATAAAATAATGCCCAGGTTTTACCTTTAGGATAGTGTGGAACGACGCGAAATTCATTTTTCACGGTATAAAAAAGTTAAATGGCTTGAATAGTCTTACGTTTCTGGGAAATAAGTGACTCTACAAGTTAAAAAGTCCTTGGAAAAATCCTCAAGTAGACTAAAATAGTCACCGATATTCAATCTCCAATTCACCTAATACTATGGAAGTTTAAAATTTATCCTATCAATCTGATTAGATTCAGTGTTTTTATCGAGGATGAATAACAGCTGCAAAGGGGCAATTCTTACATTTCTACCGGAAAAAGTAAGGTGTAGATATCCTAAAACATTGTGAGTAAAAATAATGCTACCTTTGTGGATAGTAAATCTTTAGGAATGCGTTTCCAGTGTATTGGCGCAATACGTGCACTCCTACTAATCCAAAGGATTTTAGTTACACATCTTCAGACGGAAAATATTGGTACTAAATATCGGTGAAAAATAATGAACCATGTCATGGACTTAATATTGCTACCTAAAGTAAATAAAAACTACGAAAAATTTGGTACTGATATTTGTTAACATAACTTAAGAATTTTCTAGAAATTATTACACGGCAATTTTACCGATGTAGGTACAGCTCTACATCTCTGTTTAAAAATACGAGCTCTACTTGGGATTCGAATTACATATTTATTCCATTTTAACGCAAGTAGGAATAATTGGCGTACATGGTATCAACTTCAGTTATGTAAATATCTTTGAAACAGTTCTTACTCCATACAACTGTTTTATATCGTTATACTACGGAGGCATCCGTAATAAAACTTAACAGCCTAGATACTCCAGAAACGTATCTATGTTACCAGTCTAGGTACTAGGGCAATAGACGTGTATTTAGGGTAACCTATAGTACCAAGTTTTTTACCCTAAATTCCTAATTCCTGATTATCTGATTGGTATTCTTTTGAGAATGAGGGAACGATGGTTTGTTTAAAGCTGACGTATAACTATATATGTATGGTTCTTATCGCGATACAAATATAAATGCTTCCCAAAGTTAGTTACTTAATCCATAATAGTTATCCAGCGAATCCTTTGGCTCTAATTTCACGGATTCCTAAATCGCGACCATTTTGGTGGTGTTGTAGGAAGGGGGGCGTCGCGACGCCACCATCGAATACGGGCAGATCAACCAAGCGTGCTTGGTTCCAGTCACACGCACCCTCCACCTTTCGGTTTCTCAATTATTCCTCCGACGCGGCAATGAAATATTCTTTTGTATGAGACTGTCAGAGAGCGTGAGGGATTAGCTTCCTCTCAAACCCCCATCCCATTACCTCTCATCTCGCTCCACCCTTTCCCCGTCTCTCTCTTCCACACACTTTCCCGACTCATGATGTCATTGCCGAAACAGAAGAGGGTTTGCTGGTGGGGAGGCGAGGATTTATTGGCGGTGCGATATTTCTGAGCGGATCAAATGATGGCTCACGGGTGTGAAGGCTCCCCTCGTAAAACCGTCTATTCATCTTTAAATGTAGGCTTTAACGCGTTTACTTCCCGCTTTGAGTAAAGAAGGGATCCCGCGGTAATTCAGGATTCTTAATTGAAGCCCTTTCCGCCGAAGAATTTCAAGCAAGCTTTTGTTCTACCTATTATATACCAAAGCATACATCTGAAGATTTTTTCCCCTTGAAAATTGACTCCCAATTCCGTAACATTATATTAAATTCTTTTTTTTGCCGCATGATTATTCTATCATATTAAGCTTTAAATAAATAAGGTTATTATTACCTCATGATTATTTAGTATTTCATTATTTGTAAACTCATTAAATATTATACAAATAATTGTCCATAGTAAACGCAGTTGCAGATCACCTATTTTGAAGGAATCAATATTCGATTTTCTTTTAAAATTAAATTAAGCAAGAAGAAAGAATCAAAGACTGCGTTTCCACAGGGAAGAATTTATTATTGTGGAATAATTTCGCTACACTGTAGAATCATCTGGACTGATTAGTTAGTCCACTTGGTTTGCTACAGATTAGCAAAACTAGTCGACACAAATGAATTCTTTCCTGTGGAAACGCAAAGTCTTTGATTCTTTCTGCGTGCTTTAAAAGTGGGTTTCCACAAAGTATCGGCCTCAACCATCTCTCAAATGCTAAATAAACGCTGGGATTTTAGAACATGGCCGTTGGAAGTATTAGAGGCTAAGCTTTTTAATTTCACACGTCTTCTCCCTCTTTTCCGATGAAATCTTTTCCTCAGGACTGCAAATTTACTTAGTCTACAGAAGAATTATTCTGAGAGTATGGCTTTCCATCGTAATTTTTTGTAAAGTATTTTTTTAAAGAAGTGATTAAAGGTTGCCAGGATGATAATGTTTGTTAATTCAATTACAATTTCCCATGGAATAGAGGTCTCTATTTTCGCTTTCAACACAATGTATTAAAGAATTGGGAAATGAGGCTCGGATTTCATTGAAGAGTTTTTTTTAATCAATTGTGGAAATATCTCATTGTTTGACATATCGTATTTCTTTAATTAATTAAATCTCTTTAGGGGCTCCAAATTTTTTAATTTCTACCATTTTACTAATTGATTTTATAAATATTGTTTACAAAAATTTGAATCAGAAAAACATGTTTATGTATTGCTGAATATTATTCAAATAAATTTTGAAATATTGGAAAACGAAAGTGTGAGAATGAATACCATTTGAGAACTCACCTCCGTATGTTTCCTGCATACCCCCATGAAAATCCCTATCCGATGAGTAGGCGGTATAGACCTAGCATTCTACTATTGGTTTTGGGATATTACATTTAAAGTAGAAATATTACTTTTACCAGGGTGACAATCTATGGAGTACGTAAATCTTCTGTGGTGATGACGAATTGGAAAATAGACACATTTTTTGCGGCGATGTTAAATTGCAATTCGTCCAGTTTTCTCGTAGCTCTGGGGGTTCCATCAGCATAAAACACCAACTTCAGTTTTTGCACGCGAAACCTCTCACTGTGTCACCTTCATCATTTATAACGACCGCAGGAGACGCCAATATTTCATTAATGAGCTCCTCTAATGTCTCCGGCTGCTGCACACTCTCTCCAGTTCTCCGAGCTAATTTCGTCAAAATCGCATAGCGTAAGTGAGGACAGATAAGATTATTGAAAAAGATTGTGAGGGTGGATGTCCAGTACACCAGATAATGTCAATATGATCAACATGAGTATATTCACGATTTCAGGAAACGCTAGGGGTAGTGATAGTAGCACCCTCGCAATATCACCTGAAATTTATAATCATTGCTTTAATTCAAGATCTGTTATCTGTTTTCAAAGAAAAACATTTAAAAATGCATTACAATTCCAGTCTACGAGATTTCCGATAAAACTGTTGGTTGAACAATATTTTGGTCCTCATATATAACTAATAATGGAATATCAGAGGTTTCTAATTTGTCTGAGAACATCGGCTAACCATAACGAGCCCTTGAGAAGAACTTTTCTAAGAGCCTTGATGTTTTAAGTGAAGTAGAAATGCCTATTATGTGAGTCACAAAAATGAGAAATATATTTACTGACTGAAAAACGAAGGCAGTGAATGATTTTGGTTTCATAATTTACAGACAGTTTCGAAAAATTATGCTTAGTTGAACTTTTTATTGACCAGTGATCCTTGTAAGTTGGCTTTTCTCCACGGTTTTCAAATTTGAATAAGTCAGAATAAATATTTTTCATAAAAAATAACCGCCTCCCTTAAAAATTGACAAAGTGAATTTATGGTGCTTATATGTAGACCAACGTCATTACCTTGTCCTCGCCCTTCCCAGCTTCAAGGCATTCCACCATAGTCTATAGTGGTAGTAATTTACTGTTTAGGTGCCTCAACGACTGAAGATATTTTCACCCTGTGTATTATCGCATAAAATTCCCATACCAATAAACTGTAAGATAAAGGAAAACAAGATATTAGGTTTGTATTTTTAGGATGGTAATAGGTGGTAAAGTAATATATCCATGGAACCACTAAAATGCTTTAGAAAACGTAAGAAAGAAATTTTATTAGACTTTTCCGTAGAGTTGTCATGATATTTTTGTATCCGTAATAGGTTTTGGCAAAATATTTTCATCGATTCAACTTTGACACCTAACCCCATATAGAGTTCCAATGGGAATGTGTGTAAGGACTGTATGTTTAAATTTACTTATAGCTAAGGTAATTCTGAAAAGCCCTAATAAGTAATTATTTGATAGGGCCAACGACTACCTAGTAAAAGGCTAATTTGGTTGTAGATAGGAGATGAGTAGTAAAACAAACTAATGGTATTCTTAATAAGTGGAAAGACTAACTTAAAAATGATCGTAGAAAGTAATAAACTAGAAAATATGGAATAATTCGCATTTAATACTCCCTTTCATAGGAAAATGGGCAGGATAAAAATTTGAATAAAGCAAGAGAGAGGGTAAAAATCTTACGACTTTCCTTTTTATAGGGCTTTTAAAAATATTTTCTCATATGCTAACCATTTCCATCAAATGAGAACTAGATACGAGATCAGTATGTTTTGGCCGATGTTATTATGTTTGGACTAATTTGAATACCAATTTTGTGCCACTTTGAAAATGTAATCGGAAAAATTTCCAAACATTATTTGGTTTTATGTCAAATTTCCAATGATAAAATTTTTTTCATTAACATTGAATTCAAGTATTTTTTCCGCCGAGTTCTGTTAATAAGAAATATAAAAAGCCCCCAGACATCGGAAAATAGTATTAATAGGTCAAATAGGCAAATTTTGTTATGAATAATCTAATAAATCATTTATAAAGCAGATATATTGCGAAGTATTCATCTTAAGTACCATGCATATTTGCTTATTCTTGGATAATATTCGCGATACTTTACGATAAACGTTTTACACCCTCAACTAAGAATGATAGTCCACTCCGAGCGAGACAAATCAACAGTAAATATTACGTCGTTTTCATTCATAAAGAGCAGCACAAATAGGAAAATGTTGAAAATTTCTTTCCATCATAATAAAGTCTTCCAAGACTATAGAGTTTGCACCTATATTTCTCGGCTCCTTTTAATGTGAGAGAGGGGAAATAGCCTTCTCTGCGGCAAAAACGTTTATAACCTGCTCGTATGGTGAAGGCTTATTGTTAGAGAAGTTTTTTGAGAACAAAACATTTACATCTGTATTAAGATAGTGTGTGTAGATCTGACTTTTTGCCCGAACAATGAACATACTTGTGTGAATGGGATCAGATAGTCTAAGCCTGTTTCATTATCCCTTTTTCTTTTTAATGTAAACGCTGAATCTTCACAGTTTAGCCGCGGAAATATTTTAGCCAAAATTAATTAAACATTTTATCTATATCTAGGTTTATGTTAAAATATTAAAAATTAAGAATTTAAAATACATTTTTGCTAAAAAGCAAGTCTTTTGGGCGCCCTGTTTACTTTTTAAAATCCTTTTTCATTTTCCACTTAATGTTTCATAAGTAGTTGGTATGCTAAATTCAGCATTGAAAGAGGAAATAACGAGAGCTGGTGTAATAATCAACTTTTATGGGAATTTTTTGAGGCATGAGACAACTTTATTTATCATGTACAGTAGTACATTTAAAATACAAACTACTTTTGGCATACAATTTTCATCTTTTACAATGATAGTAAAAATTGAAATAAGTACAAATTGCAAAGAAGTATAAAATTGAATGAACTGTTTCTATTTCTGCTAAGCAATTCAATTCTAGTTTGACAGCAGGTGCCACATAAACAGAAAAAAATATCACAAAATGTCGCAAATTACGAGCTCGCGTGCAATTATACGAGTAATCTGTGTCAAATTTTGTTTAAAAATCACTAATCCCTGCCATCTAAGAGCCATTATTTTATTTTATTGTTCACTTCATATTTGTTTGTTATAAGCTTTGTATTAACCCTTCTCGACAAATCCTGTATTTTTAAGTCACATAGTTTATATTTATTATTAGAATAGATTCCTATTATAATGGCATATGAATACAGCCTGCCAACCGAAAGAATTCCCGATTGTTGAAAATTATCTCTTCCATCTAGATTATTTGAATTATTTTATTAAGCCTCTGGCATTCTCTCTAGGATTTGGATCTGTTTATTATTTACCATATTAGGTTTTGTAGAATCAGTAGATTCCCATACTCTAATGTCATATCTCAATACATTTTCAACCAGCGTAAAACACACCACTTTGATCACAATCTAAGCAACAAAATTATTGATGTAGTGAACATGATAAAGTATTTAGTTTTATTTATTTTTACAATATGTTCACCAAAGGTAATATTTTGATCATTGATCACCCCCATGTTTTTTACTTGCTCCAGCATAGGACAATTAAAGTTATCGTTGGGATAATATAGGCAGTTATGTGAACGAATCTGTAATATAATATTTAGTATAATGCCAGAGGTTTTGTATGTAACAAAAATAAATTTGAATTTTTTCATGGATAACGATATCATTATCATGTAGATTAGAATTATTGCTGGAATTATTTACTGGCACTTGTTAGCAGGAAAATATACGTAATAGGGAATGTTTCTGGGGTATAATTGTAAGGATAAAACTACTATTCGCTAAGAATAAAAACTGAAGATATGCCCGTAAATGTGTTGAAATTGAAAGAAAACTGAAGTGTGAAACCTAGCATTATGGTCCAGAGACTGGCTAGGCTCAAAATGGCTGGTGAAATGACGAGAATGTTGGGTGAAATTCGGAATTGGCAACATAGATAGCTAGGGGATATATTGAGAGGAACGTCAAAATAGAAAGAAATTTTGGACTGCAATAAGGCTGGTAAATAGTCTGAAGTATTGAAAAAGAAAATGATGCAGGCTAAACAAAACGTTAGGTTTAGGGAAAATCCAAGAGATTATCAATGAATAGGCACCTACGCATTGATAAGCTCTTGGATTTTACATCTATATCTATTACAATTATATCTTTATATTACGCTTTGAACCTCTACTAATTAATGTTATCATCGCGTATCATTTTATTTTAATGAAGATCAAAATGTCTCGTGCAAAATATTCTATTTGTGTGGTGGTATTTTTTGCGAAACGATAATACTCAATCTTTTCGGAAGTCAATTTCCCTTTTCGTTGTTCCCTCACCTGTTATTGTAGTTATTTTATCACTGAAATACAATATAATTTAGTAATAAATCTATTCCCTCTATCCCTGCTTTAACCATAAATGATTTTTATTCATTCAATAGTTTAAACACGTGTAATTATTGCTTTTGTTGGCTCTCAACCTAGGATATCCAAACTTTTCTCTACTTCGTATTAAGAACAATACAGAACTCAATTTTAAATTAGTAGACTATGTTGATGTCTGTGTGACATCACTTCGGCCAGAGAGTCACCTTTCACTGTGAAATCAAATAAACGCTACCCGCCAAGTGCCTCTATTTACCATTCTATCGAGAGCTCCGCATGGCATTTGTGGAACATTTTATCTTTATATCGCACAAAAAAAGGTTTCCCCGTGTGTCCGTAACCACAATGACTGAACCCAGTGGATCATTTTTTGTGCAATATCAAGAAGTGTGTGCATTCTATTGAGTAACGTACGCTAAAAGCTCGAATGCAGGCTTATGACAACATGGACAAGAGCTGCGATAAGGCTTACGGTAAACTGGGTCGGGCGCGGAGGGATGTCGCGGGCTTGGCTTGTATATCCATAGGTTATAGTGGAAGTGCATGGTTTGCAACGACAGAAGGACATCAAAGTATCGCTCTCATTGTTCTTGAAATGGGTAGTGAGCCAAATCAAAGGTTAGGTTGAGAAAAAATGCAAAAGATAGTCAAAACGTATTTGTTGTTACATTTACATATTACGTTGTGAGTCGCCACGAGTGTGCATGGTGGCGGTGGTAGGCCACCCTCTTTATTCAAATAATTGTATGTTAAGGGTTAGCTCGTACAAAGATGTGAGAGTTCCCGCGAGAACTTTGCATGCTAAAAGTTTTCCGGTTTTATTCCGGCGGTGTCAAAATTCGCTTTGGATTAATAACCTCTTCTTGCCTGGTTAATATAGTGCCGAGGAACCTCAACCATGGAATTCAGAATTGCTTTCGGAAACCATTATCGCAGCTTTCCATTTGTAGGTGTGTGTGTGAAAGGTACGGGTGGAGGTCATTCTCTTGTATGGTCAGCTCTCCGGTGCATTGAGTAAAATCCACTCCTCATTCGCACTTTGAAACACATCGGGAGCACATTGAAATTATTTAAGAGTGGCTGGCTACGTTGGAGCGTGCGAATCCGCGGATGGAGAAGGCCCAGTCTTGGTTCTATAAACCTCCGTCATCCTACCTATCTTGCTCTCTCACAGGCAAATGAAATCACTGTAGTTGGCACATTATTTCCTTTATCGCTTAATTCCATCTCTACATTCTCTTCCTGTCTCCATATTCATTCCCCTTCAATATTTCCTCATTTCTACCAGTTGCATTGAACCTGCTTGCGTGGATCGAAAAATAAAAGCAACATTTCAGAGTTGAACTATAGCATAAATAGCCTCAAGTATTGTTTTATTCTTTCGAAATGTGTTCGCAACTTGGTAAGGGGATACATAAAAATGTCAATATTCTCTTTGCAAGATTCTTTCTCAGTATTTTCATGGCTGGTGTTTTATCATACCTGGCGTGCGTCCTTACTCGTGTAAGCTGGATTGGAAACGTTGGTGTTTTATCATACCTGGCGTGCGTCCTTACTCGTGTAAGCTGGATTGGAAACGTTGAAAGATACGACAATCTAAATTAAAATGTGCGACCTTATTCCCATCCTTAATTTGAGAATGTGACAAGAGAAGAAAAAGACCATAATTATACACGATTAAAAATTGGTATGGTTTAATTCAAAATGCATACAATTTGCATACATGTATCGAAAGTAGCTTAAGAACGAAACCACGTGGAAGAATACACAGAGGAGAATAATTTAGCTGTACCCCTTCACCTACTAGAGAGTAAGTAAATAAAACCAATTTAGATGTAAATCCAAGAAGATACAAGATTTGTATGAAAGTTTCAGAAATATAGATATATTTCAGATATCGCTGCAACGTCTCAAAATTCTTCTAAGTACATCTCTTCAGGATCGACACACTTTTGTCAGCGGCTTTTCTACACCATAAAGGCTCCCTGACAGGTGAATTCCGGAAGGTCGTTAAAGGTCCGCGTGGAAGCTTCTTTGACGGCCCTTAGGGTCCCATGGGGGTGTCCTTTGAAGGAGGATTTCCCTTTTCGGAATTAAAAAGTCTTCTGGTGCTAAGGTGGAACTGTAGGAGGGTTGGGGAATCGTCACGATGCTGTTTTTCGTTAGGTAGTCGGTTACCTTGGAGCTTCCAACGCTCAAGACCAATGGGACGAGTTTATCGCAGTTCTGTTACCTCGCCAAATTTTCAGTGTTAACTATCACCATATTAATGCTAATACAATTTGCAATCATGCGCTCGCTTAACTGATGGTCTTATTTCAGCACTTCACGACCCCGTTGCACTTCTTCTTGACGGCGACGGCCGTCCAGCTTGGGGCTCGTCCTCCACACTCTCTCGGTCACCGTTGAAGAGCTTGTACCGCTTAAAAATTGCAGCTGGTAACATGCTTTCATCCTTGAATACTTAATGAATCCTGCAAAACGTCTCCATCTCAGGTTTTCTCAGTCCAACATAAAAGTTTATGGCGACCGCTGTAGAATTGTTTGCTCCATTTTGCACTTGCACCGAGTCACTTGACAGGGGTCCAATAGAAACACGATTCAGCCTAAACAAATGATTGCAGGCGATTGGCGTTTAGCGCATTTTGAAGGTTAGACCCGACACTAACAAGTCTGCGCGGTCCAAACACGCTGCAATATACAATCATATCAGGAAAAATTTATTCCCAACACCATTTATCCAAACCATGCATGTATATCTTATACAGCTGAGTGCAAAAAAGAGTAAGACAGCTTTATCAAACGACTACATGGTAAACTACTCAGCCATCAAACAGTTTTAAATACAGAGGAGCATTAAAGCCATATCTTAGTGCATACATGAAGTTACATGCGCAATCTTTGGTCATTATTATTAGGGAAAAACATCTTGGGGGATTTCAAGATCAATAAAAAAATGGGTAAAAAGGATAAAATGCAACAAATGTCTGAATACAAAAGTAGAGTTTTGCAAATAAGCAAAAATAAAAAAAATAATAAAACAGCACTTAAAAATGCTTGTTGGGAAAGAAATGTACCAATTAAACATTTAATATCGGAGGGTTGGTAGCTCAGAAAGTTCTTAATCGCATTGAGACAGGATTGGATCAAAGATTTCACGTTAGTAAAGCTAAATTGGAGAAATAATTCAAAAGATGCTTATTTTATTCAAGTTTATTTCATAGGCCAGAGACTACCTGCGTGACTTCTTTCATAGATAATGGAAAAGCCTAAAACAACAAAGAGTGGAATACATCGTTTTAAATTCCCAAGGATGCCAGAATAACTTCTGAAATAACGGTTATACAGCTCGGTAAAAATCAGAAAACTATTATAGGATGGAATAAACTGCAGGAAGAGGCATGAAAATGTGTCAGAGCCAATTACTTACTTATTCCATGACCGGTAATATTTTTATAATGCCTTCATAATGGTAGACATGTGCTTAAACAGAGACCGGTTCTCAATAGAATCAAGGTGAAAAATATAAATTTAATTAAATTACTTTGAGAGCTTTTCATTGAGTAATGCGGGAAAATTTTATGTAGGTTAGTCATAACTCGCATTTGAGCCATTGGAATTCAGAGTTCCAGAGGAATCTAATTTCTTTTTCTAAACTGAGTAAAGATAACATTTCTATGCATTCCTCATATGGAAATTTGATGGTAGATAGGAGCAGAAGTCATAGCTTTCATTTCTGCTTTTTAGTGAAAAGATGTGTTTTTAGTACCTTTTCCCCAACTCGAAAGCGTCGAAGGTAGAATACTTGCATAGCAGAAAGCTTGACTCCCCCAGGAGCATATTTTTTGGTGGGTCATACGCAACCGTCGAATATTTTCCTCCCTAACTCCTCATTTCAGAATGTTCCACCACGATGTCGTACGCGACGCCACCCGCACCGAATCTCGCTAATCAAATTGCCCATTGGGAGCATCCAGTCCCCGATTTGCGCAGTCGCTTCCTCTTCGAGCCGCTCGGCACGGCCGGGCAGCGAGCGAGAGCCTTTTCATTCGGGAGAAGAGAGGTAGGAAAAAAGAAAACAAAAGCCCTGAGTGCTTCTTTCTTCTCCATTCCGACCTCATTCAATTTTTCCCCATCTTCTCCCGGCATTCATTTTCTCCTCTTTTGTGTTCATTCCCTGTCCATTCCCCCCCGGATCTCTTCATTTCTCTTCCATTTCCATTCCTTGCCCCCCGCCGAAACCTTCTGGTCCCCCATTCGAATCCGTAACCTCCCCTTCACCATCCCACTTTGTCGGCAGGATATAATAGAAGGGGACGATCTTGGAGCTTCCGTCGAGGGTTCTTTTACCCCTGCTTTCGTCTTCCTCCTCGTCTTATTCTCCAGTGCTATAAGATTTCATTTTTCCTTCCCCTACCCTCCTGCGCGCAGGGAGCAGTGTCACCCACTGCTTTTTCCCTTCCCTCGTCCCGTTCCGGGTCCTCTTTGTGACTTCCTCGTTTTGGACCCAGGGGTTAAAGGGAGAGGAGGGGTGTTAGTGCAAGGGCCTACGCGACGGACCACGGGGTTACGGGGCGCGAGACATCCCCAGATAACCCACTCTCGCTTCCTCTTGCACCACGTGCAACGCCGGTACAAAGGATGGAGCAGTAATTGGATTTCGGACGCTCCGACGGCTGTGGTCATTCCGTGTCGTAAATGCAGCTGCATCCTTTGTTGTAATCAAGCTTTTTATCAGCGATGGTGTATTTGAAGGAGATAATGCCATCAAAAGAAGTAATTAAACCGTATTTTGAATAGTGTAAGTCGGAAGAAAAGGAAGAGAGGTCTAAATTAAAGTTTCAATTAAGAAAAATAATATTTTATCCAGTTTTATTGGACTGAAGAGGTTAATATACACTTTAAGATGAAATGTATAGCCTATATTCACTTATATACTTTGCCACTCATATCGCGGTGCCTGGGAGAAAAAATATTCTTGGTACTTACTTGATCGACTTAGTTTTACCTTAGGTTCACAGTGTGGACTTTCGTGTCAGGGACGATTTAAATAACTCTAATCTTTAATTTCAATTAAATTTAATTGAAAAAAATTAAACATTCAATACATAATTTTAATAATTACTTCAGTGATCAGTAATTTTCATACCAATTTAACAATTTTTAGAAACTTCTTGTACCAGTTCTTCTTGTCTTTTACTTAATCTTCTTGTAATAGGTTTGGGCTCAATGTCTTCAAATATTCACATGATACTATCTCCAACGTTTGTACAATGAACATATATCATGAATTTTTTAATAGTTTAAATTCTGTTGCAACTGTTTAATTGTATGGTGATAGTATTATGTCTAACGCATATGAGACACTGGTTTTACTGAAATGATTCCAGTCTTGCGTCAGAAGCTGCGATTTCAAACATTTTCACTTCTAATGCTGCAATGATACAGATAAAACAGGACCCTTGAAATTTTGCAATCAACTGGACAAAGACTGGGCTTATTTAATCGCTAAGGATGCTCATGGAAGGTTGAAGTGTCTGCTCTACCTGTCACAGCTAGAAGATGGATTTTAATACTGCATTAACTGCTTTAACGGTAGTATAAATTAACTTCGCTGCTGCCATCGTCAGGAAAGACGTAGAATAAAGTTAACACTTTTATTGAAAATATTCAAAATTTCATTGGATGCCAGCCAAACGTTGATAGTATAATAAATTCACATGATGCTTATTGGTGCGCTTTTGGTTCCGCGCAATCGCGATTATCTCGAAGAATCAATTTTAAGTGTATTTCTCATAATTACAATAATTCTCATCCAGGCGCATTTGACTTTTTCCCCCCCCCAGTGTGATGAAAAACCACCATAAAAATCTTTTTCATCGTCAGTAAAATACATGGGCGCAGTGAACAAGTTTAAAGATGCAACGGATGCCGCTGACGCAATATTGGAGTAAAATGAAGGAAAACTGAACCACAAATGCATAATAATCTAAGCTAACAACATAGCATAAATTTAAACTATTTTACTATAAATGTTGCAAGTTACTATGTTTATGATATATTTATCCAAGTCTTCATATTAAACGAGCAATTGCGCGATGAGATAGATTCATAATAAATATTTGGTGATTCCATAATACGTTTCGTCGGAGATTGTGGCGAAAGTATCAATGAAGGCTTTCAGTGTTTTCCGGGGATAAGAGTGGAACAGTTGGACAATAAAATAGCTAATATGGCTAGTGATGGTGATGAAAGTGTTGTCATAATTCACGTAGGGACAAATGACGTAAAAAGTGCTAAGTCAGAAGACCATCTAATCGGTTTTATTTGGGATTTGGCGACCTCGGCCAAAAGGAGTTCAAAAGTGCTCAAATTGTTATTAGTGGAATTCTTCGTAGAAGGGACATACATTGGAAGAGAATTGACGCCATAAACGAAGGAATAGAGTGGGTTTGCGTGCAACAAAGTCTGACATTTGTGGACCCAAACTGTTGGGTCGGTGATAGACACTTGGGCCGCGATGGAGTGCATTTAAACAGGAAGGGATCCCTGGTTTTGTCAAATCTGTTCAAAAATGTCGCACTAAAGCTCAGTGAGCAGGGAAACCTGTAATGGGCACAATAGGTGGAACTCGCAATACCGAAGGAAAGGAAGGTAAGGGCTTAATAGTTTTGCAGGTAAACTGCCGAAGTATTCTAAATAAAGTATGCCATTTCGAGACGTTAGTTGATGCATGTAATCCGGATATTGTGATAGGTACGGAGTCGTGGCTAAGTGATCACATTATGTCAAACGAGATTTTTCCCCAAAATTTGGCAGTTTACAGAAGGGATAGGGATGGTCGTGGAGGGGGGATATTCATATGTGTAGATAAAAACCTAAAAAGTACATTGGAATGGGTAAGAAATGATTGTGAGATGATGTGTGTTCATGTTAAAGGTAGGAATGGAGGGAAAATTTTAAAAATAGTTGCTATGTACAGAAGCCCCAACGAAGGGATGTACGCAGTCGAGGTATTAGCAGACATATGCTCGGCTAACCCTGAGGATCACACCCTCATATTGGGGGACTTCAACCTTCCAGGTATTCAATGGTCGGCAGACGAGGTCACGGTGGGGGGTGGGAAGGCCCAAGAAATCGTTAGTCGTCTTATAAACGAGGAGGGTTTTGTACAGATGGTGGAAAAACCCACGCGCGGGGGAAACATCCTCGACGTCATACTTGTGAGACCGAAAAAGTGGGTAGGGGAAGTCGATGTCCTTCCGGGAATAAGTGACCATTCAGCTGTGCGTATGTATCTAAACTGGGAGAGGGCTCAGTATAAGGGGCTAGTAAACAAAAAGATAGTTTGGCAATATAAAAGGGGTGATAGGGAAGGGTTCCAGACCTTTTTAAGGGAAAAGTATTCGCAATGGGTAAGCGGTGGGCAGAATGTAGAAGAAATCTGGAAAAACATTTAAGGGGATAATGGAGGAGGGATTAAATAAATTTGTCCCGAAAAAAATTCTTAAAGAAAATACTGATCCAGAGTTCTACAACCGCAAAATTAGATCCTTGAAGAAAAAACTGAGAGTGATTCACAAAAAACGGAACGAGAGCTCGGAATGGCTCATAATTTACAAAAAATTAGTTCGTGAATTGAATAGAGAAAAGAAAATAGCCAAAGATAGTTTTCTACAGAAAATAATCGGGATAGATAATGGAAATAAATTTTACAAGTACCTCCGGAGGAGGAAAGACAACAGGGAAAACATAACAGCTTTAACAAAAGAGGATGGGACACTAATCGTTGATGATAAGGAAAAAGCTAATACGTTTAACAATTGGTATGCAAGTGTATTTAAGGTCATGGTAAATAAAAAGGATCCTGTAGATTCATCTCTGAGTCAACAAGGAGGCGAAAAAATATTAAATACCAAAAGTATTAAAACGACGAGCGCAGAAATTTATAAAAAAATTATGAAAATGAGGGCAAATAAATCAAAAGGGCCAGATGGTATCTCAATTGACTTGCTTAAATTGGGCGGTAGTGTAGTTTCAAATTATATAAATCATTTATTCAATGTTACCTTAAACAATAATGCCGTGCCAAATGCTTGGAAGGAGGCATATGTTACGCCAATTTTCAAAGGAGGAGATAAGGCACTAGTTGATAATTATAGACCGGTAAGCTTGACATCAGTTGTATGCAAGCTATTAGAAAAGATAATGGCTGATTATCTCTGGGACTTGTGGGAGAGTGAGAATTGGTTGTATAGTCGCCAATACGGTTTTAGAAAAGGGTACTCTTGCGAAACTCAGCTATTAGGGTTCTGCCGAGAAATTTTCGACTCTATGGATGCGGGAATAGAGGTGGATGCTATAATAGTCGACCTGTCAAAAGCCTTTGACAAAGTTGACCACGATCGCTTAATGCTTAAGATGGGCCAATTGCCACTACACACAGATGGAAGAGTAATCTCTTGGGTCAGAAATTTCGAACACAAAGGGTCAAATTAGGAGAAGTGTATTCTGAAAAAGCAAGGGTAACATCGGGAGTCCCACAAGGAAGCGTACTTGGTCCGCTCTTGTTTTTAATATATATAAATGATCTCCCAATAAATATTAAATCTCAGATAAGACTTTTTGCAGACGATTTTATTATCTACAGGAAAGTCGAAAATGACAGAGACCGTGACAAACTTCAAAGGGACATTAATAAAATGGCAGATTGGGTGACAAAAAATGGGATGGATATTAATGTTAACAAATGCAAATCCATCACTTTTAGCAATAAGGTAAATGGAAACAATAGGGAATATAAATTCTCAGAAAATGTCATTCCTAGAAGTGATACTGTCAAATACTTAGGTGTATATTTAACAAAGGACTAAGGGTGGGGGCTAAATGTGGAGTACATCTATAAGAAAGCTTTCAAAACTCTTCATTGGGTAATAAGAAACCTCAAAGGGAGCGTTAGAGCAACCAAGGAGAAGGCTTATCAGACCCTAGTAAGACCAATTTTAGAGTACGCTTCTCTTGTATGGGACCCTCATGAAGAAGGTCATATTAAAAAACTGGAAAAGGTGCAAAGAAAGGCTGCCCGATATGTACTGGGGAAGCATGGGAGGATGGAGAGTGTGTCTGACATGCTAGAAACGCTGGGCTGGGAACCTCTAGAATCTAGAAGAAAAGTAAGCAGACTTTGTGGAATGTTCCGAATTTTGAAGGGGGAGAAAGCTTGGGCAGATCTTAGGAAAGAGGCGGGGAACCCAAATTTTATAGGCAGAAATGATCACAAATTTAAGATAAAATGCCGGGCACAGAGAACAAATAAAAAAAATTTTCTTTTCTAAATAGAACAATTGTTGAGTGGAACACCTTACCTGCAAAAATATTCGAGCCCTTTCCTAACAGAGTGTATACTTTTAAGAATAGATGTAAGGCATATATGTAATAATTTGATTGATATGTGATGTATGGTATTATATGTAATAGCTTAATTTTTTTTTAATTTATCTTTTTTTTTCTTGCTGATTAATGGTTGTAAATGGGATGGGGATTCACTTGTTTTGTTAAAGAGATTTGTGTTTTGAAGTCTAGTTTTATGTATTATCTTTTGCAATTATTTGGGACTTGTGTGCCATCTGACAATGTCTATCAGCACATGTGTATTTTTAATAATAATAACAATAATAATAAATATTATCTTTTTAGAGATTTAATCTATCGATAAATTTAATTGTAAGTTGGTAAAATATTTTATCCTCTAAAATCGTTTTGAAGCGTTTCTTTCTAATCTTATCATGAATGTTTAGTTTAAAACAGTAAACAATCGTCTCTTTAATATCTCAATCGAACAATTGCTTGCCGGACGCTATCATGAAATCAACTCAATTTTTGAGAATTCAATTGCCGATTATTCTGAAGTTTTTAAATACAGACATATCATAATGCCAAAACTGTTACCTTAAAACAAGGGAAGGTCACGCTAATGAAGATATATGTGAAACAAATGTGGCAGAAGACACCGCTTTTACCCCTAATGTATCTCAATTCAATCAGGCTTTCTGATGAACGCATTGATAGTTATAAATCCACGTGTATCTCCATCTGCCATTTAAGGTTGCAATACGTTAACTTAGGTACCTCTTTACCTTGTCAATACTTAAGGTTGAAAGGACACATGATTAAATTGATGGTATGGGTATAGTATCATTCCCTTTGTGAATGAATTCCGAATAAATATTTTGAGAAATATCAAATGAAAGCCTTTTTTTAGTATGCATAATCGTTTTAACTTCCTTTTCACCCTTTCTTTGTAAACTGACTGTTTGCCTTGGAATTGTAGCTTAAAATTGAAACAAAGCTGAAAACCCCGGGGTATATTTTACTTGATTCTTTGATTTAAAATTGGAAAGAGTTTTAAGATGAGAATATCAAAAACTGTATGAATGGGTTTTTTGTTGCAATTGAACAACTTGGATTCTATTAGCGTTTGGATCTTACACATCCATTTCTCCATGGCGAAACAGTGAATTTAAAATAAAATTCACGGTTTTGTTAAGTAAGATAAATAGCATACCCTTTTCAAGGAGTCGGGTAAATTACGTTTCTTTAGGAAACCATGCATGCCATTGATTACATGCTGGTTATATGCTCGTATCTCGTTAAAATTATATGTTTAGGGAAGATATTTGTAAAAAACGTCCTCCACATGAAGAATTCCGACTGCTGCGAGATCCTTTCAACCATAAAACTGACCAATATTGTCACTAGTAATGGCCAATGAAAGAGAAGGCATGTTGTTTAGGGCTAATTTCAGTATTCAGAAATAAGTACATGGTGATGTGAACTTTCTTTGTTCACGAGCATTTTTTCTTAGTCTTACATATACATTTGTGTCTCATTTGAATAATGGACCATTAATTAATTCGCGCGGGAACTGGAACCGGAATGCACACGATAATGTTCTACGAATGGAATCAAAATCATCATCGTGTATACCTTAATGTTGACTTCCGCGGGTTTCTGCTGATGTATACACTTCTGTTCCAGATTTTATCCACGTGTAATGATTTTTAAACATGTTTGAAAGTACTCAACATCGTTTACTTTTCGGCGTTCCAACTGGCTTTTTGAGGTAAAGTGCAATTTTTTATTTCACTCCGGATCATAGCCATTTGGGTTCCGCGTGGCCTTTTTGCTCCGTTTGCATTTTTTCACTTTATTTCACTTCATAAGCATATATTTCTTTTTGACAGTTTTCAATTATTGAACATGTACAACATGTTCCGGTCTTCCGGTTCCGGTTTTTAAACAAAACATAAACCGGTCTTCCCTGTTAAAACAGGCGAACATATAAAGCAAATATATTGTATTTAAAAAACTTAAACGAGGATGAAATCCTGAATAGCAATGTGTACAAGGATAAATTTAAAGTGTTTGTATGAGGTGAAAGTTACAATTAAAGAGAGAGTGACGCGTTGCAATATATATATATATATATATATATATATACAAAAGTCATTGCATTGCATAGCTTGCATTACGCTCATGTAAACCTCTTTTTGCATGGTTTAAACTGTAGTTTACCGAGACTAGGCTTTTTTCTCTATCAGCCCTTAGCCTTTCAGTTGTTTTACAGAAATCAACTTCGTAGCTACTTCATAGCCGATAAAATTCCAGTTACCGTTTTCGACCATATGTTATGTATCTCATAGTATCTATGATGAATATTCTCTTCAAGTGAATTAATGCCAAGTTGTTTCCCAAACGTAACTAATTACTAGGTGGGTCAATTTAATGTAACTTCCCGATTAGCATTAAGTTATTCATTGAGACATAAATGCGCTAGTTATGCGGCCGGTACCGTTGTCATTTCTAATGATTTTATATAAATTGAGCATTTTTGGCGTAATATGTTTTTATTCTCTCTATTCAAAGCTCACGAAAACTTATAGTACAGAAAGACATGGATAAGGAAATTTGGTATTATTACTATTAACCAGAAGTATCCAGAAGTAGTGAATTAGTCATTCTTTCATTGCACCCTTACTATTCGTATTTATATCAATTATTGAGAGATCAAGTTCACGGACCTGTCCATTCTTTCGGTAAGTCTATTAAAGTCCTAGTGATGAATAAATATCAAGCATGTAAGATATTTAAAAGCACTCTTAGAAAATTATTGTGAAAATTCCTCATCTCTTCCGATGTATTTTAAGGTAATGGAAATTTAACCGTTGCTCTTTCTCTGTATATTAAACTTATGAATTTTCGGTTCCTTCCCATAATGCATAATTTACGAAGCTTGTAAAAATTTCATGTCTACGAATTTTGGCTAAACTTTAATAATCTTCTGTACTAGGAATCCCCCATTCTGAAATAAAATATGCTACAAAAAGTACTTTTCACTATCAATGTGACGCGTTAATTTTCTTCCAGGTCATGGAATATTTTGAAGACTTAATATTTCCATTTACAAGTTTTAACGTATCTCAGACGAGAACGGAACAAGCTGTAACGAATCTATGAAGAACGAAATCCGGGAGCACCATGCGGGCGGGCCCTGGAGTAAGAGAATCCGCGAAAGAGGAAGAGGCGTGGGGTACTTCGAAAAGGAGGAGAAGCACAAAGGACTCCCGGTCCTTTCCTCGGGCACAACGGCTAAAATATAAATCCCCCGCAAAGCTCGCCATTAACGAGTCCACTCTCGCGGACGGAACGAAACGGTTAACGTATATGTGGTTTAATGCTCTTTTTTTCTCCCGGGCCTTCACCGAGAACGTGGGTGGACCGTTTTTGTGAGCGCCCTCCCCCTTAAACTTCCAGGACGTGGGAGGGTGTCTCTCTCACGCGGCGACATTTTGCACTCTCGCAGACGAGAGCTCCCATTCTCCCTCCATTCTCTCACCGCCCTTTTCCCTCCCCTCGAGGCTCGCGCCACTCGTCTATGCCTCGAGTCCAGTGGAACTCAGCTGCTGACTACTCACTACCCCGTTACTCTAATCCTCTCCCTCTTCCTTTCCGGCAACTTCAATGGCATACTTTTGTCATGTATTATCCTTCTCGTTTGTCAATTCAGTCGCACACATGACTCTTATTTTTAGTTTTTACTTTCGATCATGATAATAATACATGGTGAGTCCAGTGTTTAAACGACTTATTAATTATATGATATTTCCAAATCGAGCTCGGCAGACTTGAAATATCATTTTCTTCAGGCAAATTTACGCAGCTGGTTTATTTGTTGCCGTAAAACCTCGCTGCTGTTACAAATGACGGAGTCCATAACATACGTATCTATTACTCCATTCGATCAACTGTGAACCCCCGTGAATTTCATTCAATACCGCATAATTGGAAAGTACTCTGTATAATTTTTCCTTACCCCATAGCATCTTCTCTTTTTAATTTGTGTTCATAGCTCACGTATTAAAACCAATAAGTACAATTTAAATGCAATAACTTATGAAGAACAGTAAAATGCAGCAATCCACACAGTACTTATTTTCAACCTTTTTACTTTCACTATCTATATTATATAACTCATTAACTGTTTAACGGGAAGAACTGGAGGTAGGAATGAAAGTGGGCGGGGAATTTTAAAATCAGTTAGGTTTGCTGATGACCAAGCTTTAGTTTGTCAGTCAGCCAAGGGGGTTGCAAGCATTGCTTAGTGAATTGGAAATTCAGTGCGACAGGTATGGAATGAGAATCAATATTAATAAAACAAAGATTACGCGATTTTATAGAAAGAAAAAGGCTAAGCTAAACTTTAAAATCGGAGGGCAAAAACTAGAGCAGGTGGAACAGTTTACGTATCTCGGTAGTGTTTTGGACCAACACGGTCAAAGTAGTTGGGACGTAAGGAGAAGAATTGCGCTAGGCAAAGAGGCTTTCACAAGGAGGAAGGAGTTAATGACGGGGACGTTGAGTAAGGATGTTAAGAAAAGACTCGTAAAAACTTTAATTTTGAGCGTAGCTATGTACGGCGCGGAAACGTGGTCATTGAAGCAGGAGGATAGACGTAGACTGGAGGCTTTTGAAATGTGGGTGTGGAGAAGAATGGAGAAGGTGAAATGGACAGAGAAGAAAACAAAAGAGGAAGTACTTGGTTTGGTGGGCGAAGAGAGGGGTTTGTTAGGAGAAATCCTATGGAGGCAGGAAAAGTGGATGAAGGGGTGTTGACCGACACCCTTGGGGTGTTGACCGGCAGCGGGATGTTGAAGACTGTAATTGAGGGGAGAATATTAAGCAAACGAGGAAAGGGAAGGAACAGGATAGGGATGTTGAACGGGATGAAGGGAGGAAGAAAGTACTCAGAGCTGAAGAGGGACCTGATGTAGAGGAGGATGTGTTTTGCTAGGGGTCACAAATTATTTAATTAGTGATTATGTACATCCAAAAACCTAAACCGGTAGATCACCTAATAATAATAACCTGTTTTTCAAACTTTTATCATTTGGTAACGGGATTTTTCATGCCTGGAGCACAATCATTCCGGGCCGTAC